>NC_048422.1:22312768-22348026 GCF_013103735.1 Etheostoma cragini | reverse complement strand
GGGGATCCAATCTTGGCATTTCTAACTCTGCCATCAGCCAAGTGAAGAACAGTTTCTTTGTGTAAGAAACAATCCTATTGTAGGTTTGTTTTTTTGACAGCTCAGGTCGGGGGACGTGTCTGGACAATGAACCTCTGAAACGAGACTTCCTGTACCCAACAGTGGCCCCGGGGCAGGTGTACGATGCAGACGAGCAGTGTCGCTTTCAGTATGGAACCTCCTCACGCCAATGCAAGTATGGGGTAAGAAACCAGCATCTTTCATCTTGTCCTGTTTTCACTGACCCAAAGGGACCCCTGCTATACGTTTTTTGACTAGAGAAGCTCATTAAATTCTAGTTTTATAAGTTCACAACCCTTCATTTTCACAGTAGCATTGCCCACACAGGACTGGACTGGAAGGAGAGCGGATAGCAGGGATGTAAACAAGTATATTATTTGGATATGAACACAAATAGAATTGTGTTCTTTTAGCAGTAACAACCCGAAACTCACACACCTCATGCACACACTGTTGCAGTCAGCTGATCTCCTTCTTTTCCATGGTGTCAGGATGTTTAATGTCCATTGAGAGTGGACGTCCGGTCATCTGTTTTAGAAATCATAAGACCTTCAAGGATTAATTGACTGACAGAAAACTAACCTGCAACAAATTTGATACTTGATTGTTCCATTTTGCCAAATATTTCCTGCGGATGTACTTCATTTTCTTTCTTATATGTGATATAATGAAACTGAATAAAATTGAATGAAATTGGGCTTTGGACGCTTGGTCAAACATTGACAACCTTGGCTTTAAAGGACAATTCCAGCTCGAAATGAACCTCGGAGTTAATAACATATTTGTACCGACCAGTAAGTCGACCCTTCTCTGGGATAACTATCATAAGCATGGAGAACTTTGTAAGGGCACCATCTTGGAAAACAGTCGTGACCAGTCGAACGACACACGACAAACGCCTTGCAACCAGTGACCAGTAACATAGCTCAAACACAGCGTTCGTGGTTCGACTGCTCATGTCTGTTCTACAAGACGGCGTCTGCCTGTATACCCAAAAGTAATGTTTTATAAGCTGTCTTTTTAATAAACTGCCTGTACACTTACAAAGTTCTCAATGCTTCGTTTTATATGTACGGCCCTTCATTATGCTACAGTGGAAGTGTGGTGCTATTTTGAGCCTTGTTAGTGGTATAAAATAGCAATTTACCCTATGCTTACCCTTGAATGCTAACGTTAGCAGCTATTCACTGGTTTGCGGTAGCTTGGATCAAGCTACAGACACATTAGATTAGCATTAAAACAGATCCCAGAGAACGAATGACTCAGCACACATATGTTATTAACCACTAGGTTCATTTTGCGCCGAAGTCTTCCTTTAAGGAATTTTGAAATGGCCAATGGCCAGACAGAGATCTACTCTATTTAGACATGGGCTCAGTCGGACATTGCACAGACATTGTACCCTGGAGCTTGCAGGGTAAAGTCTGTTTAATGTCCGGCCTAACTGATTCGGACATATGTGTTCTCACATACAGCTCCTCAGGATAATAGGCTAGATAACTTCAGGATTGCAATGCAGTGTGAAAGGGACATTAGACACTTCAGACCAACCTTTAATTTCCATCTGGACCTCCTCCCAATATGGGGCCAGTATACCCGGTCAGAACTGCATGTCAGATGGTCAAATAGCTTTCTTTATAAAGTCCCCCATTTCTATAACTTTCTACAAACAAAGCAGTCAGACATCCACAGTCATTTTCCGCGTTATTGGTCAGCTGTGTAGCCCAGGTTTAAACTCCTGTCTCTAGCTTTCTTTATATTTATTTTTACACAACCTTTTTTTGTCATCTTTGATGTGAACAACTGAGTGCAACACCATTTATGTCTGAAAATGTGAGTTTAAATGATATTGCGTCTCCCCCTTCTCTCTGTGACATCCTGTTCGTCACTCCGCCTCGATGGTGGCTACCTGTAAAGCACTTTGGATAAAACTGCTTAAAAAATGGATAAAAGCGCTGTAAAAGCTTATGTGTAAAAGCTGTGCTATATAAATTCAATTCAAATGAAAAAAACTGAAGCAAACCAAAGCTCCATTTCAATTTCTGGTAAAGTTCTAAGAGGTGTTGATGTACAGCTACAGCTTGTTCAGTCATTACTGGGATGATTACAGTTCTCTTCATAAACGTGAGGAATATAATTGTTTTATTATTGTATGACGACTAGCGCTGGTTCAGAGGTGGCTTTCCACACGCTGCCCTATTCTTCTTTTTGATCTATAAACATCTCAGACAGAGATGAAGGATTGAAGTCAACACTGTCCTCATCTTAAAGTCTGTAATGGTAATGTTTAATAATGGTTCACCAACCCCCTGCCAGAGTAATGAGAAAAGCTCAGTACATGAAGTGACACCGGCAGTGAAAGACAAGGAACAACCACGTGGTTAAAAGAGGGGTTGAAAGAATCTTCAAAGATTGAATGAACAATACCCTGATATTGTTTTGCATGATGTAAATATTGGAAAAAAGGAGACAGAGATTAGCTGAGATCATAGAGTTATTTCATTTCATTGAAAGACAGCAGATTATAACCGGCCCCGAATCAAGCCCTGTTATTTTGGCTGCTAAGCTCATAATTGTGGCTTTTAGATCAGCACGAAAGACACATTTATGAGCAGATTGGATTCCACCACGGATTCAAAAGCGCTAGATTGGAGTTTTTTTTTTCATCTGACAATCAGATCTGTTTCACACAGCCATCTGGGAAAGAGATGCCCTCTGCGACGGCTTACAGGACAGACCACAGAAATGGATAAAAGGGCTAATGAGTGGAAGAGTCTGGTTTCTGAAGCCAAGGCTGTTGAACTTTTCCACATTTGGATGAGTATTTGTTGTATTTTCTAATCATTTTGTTCTGCAAATGAAAACAGAGATGGAAAAGAAAGGGAAGCATATCTCAGTTTATCTCTAATATAACAATAAATAATGTCATATTGTAGTTTTAATATTTCACTAAAGCATGTTTGGTTTAGACGGTTAGATAACACTATGATTTATGTTTTCAACCACAGAAGACTCTGACATTCTGGCCACAAATCTGCACCACATTCATTCATCTTTAGGACAGGATGGAAACCAAACATGACCTGCTGTGTCCCATTCAACTGGGTTTAACACAGTAGAGCATGGGGGCTTCGTACCCTAAGGGTCACGAGATAATTATTGGGGTAGGACTAACTAGAAAGATAGATAGATAGATATTTATTGATCCCAAAAAATGGGAAATTACAGTGTTACAGCAGCACATAGGAAAAAATATACATACATACAATATACATGAAATAATAATAATAATAAAATATAAGAACAAAATATAAGAATATAAGAACAAATATTTAAATATATACAAAATGGGAAAACAAAATGTGCAACTGCTTGAGTAATATGCTAAATGTATGCTAAAATGTAAATTAACCAATTGTGCCGTTTGCCCTTATTGCAATATTGTGGTGTATAACTAAATCCTGATGCATAAAATTAGGTTTATTTTTCATGCTTTTCTCTAATTTTTGGTTCTTTCTTGGTAAATACTTGATAGTTTGGGGGGGCGACAGGAAGTATAATTAGACAAGACAAGGGAGAAAACACGGACCATCAACAAAAAACAGGTAACAATAACAGAAACCACGAAACCACAACATCCCTATGGTATATGACCAAATACCTGCAAAAGTAATGACATCCCCATCCAACTTAGCTGTACTTTGTATTTAATGCTAATTAACTGATGTTAGCATGCTTACACACTAAGTTCTGTTTTTGCTTTTTTTCTTGTTTATTATTTTGTATCTCTATGATGAAAACTATGATTAAAAAAACAATAACACACAAAACAGGCTAATAACACATTATGATGACAAGACAATAACACAACAAAAAGGGAGAAAGATTAAGTACATAAACAATAACGTGTTTATGTAAGTGGCGACTTGGCTTTAAAATAATTAGGCTACTTTAATGATGGTTGGGTGGGTTTGAGGTTTTGATTGGATGATTTTTGATTTAACTCAAATCTGGCAACGTTGGATTAAATCAAGTCAACTCAAATAATCTAAGGAGGGGAAATAAATCTTCAATGGCTCACAACTATTGCTTTGTGTTTAGGAGTCATTACCTTAAGAGGTTGTGAACTCCGGATGTGGAGCAATATTTCACTAAATATGGCCGATGACACCTTTACATGGTTCAACTATATTCAACACTCTTAAGGACCCGCGGGTGCCTCACAGACTTTAAATCACAGCGTGAGAGTGCGTCAGAGGTAGGTAAAGTAACACAGACCTCGAGAGGAAGTCAATTATTTGGTTTCGTTCCCACTTCGCAGTAAGTCTGTGCCTCAAAGCTACCGACACGGACACCATGACACAGGAAGCTGAGGGTATGAAAACAAACAACCTTTGACGGCTATATTAGCGAGGCCCTTACCGAGCGCCTCTGCCCTTTTTTTTTTAAATTGCCGGCTTGTTCTCTCATTGCGTAAATCCATCAGGCCCACATCCGTGTTCGTTAAAGCCCGTGCCGCTGACCTTTTTAGAGGGGTCCGAGATGGTGAATGGAGCAGCGGAGCGGCTTATTGAAACCAGCTGGCAGAGGGGAGCCGCCGCAACTGCAACCAGAGAGTGGCAGTTTGCCTCTTTATGTAATCTGGATAGGCTCAGGGAGCTGCGGGGCCGGGGCATATTTACTGACCCCAGGGGTCACAATCTATGCGCCGGATCATAACTCTTTTTCATGGGCCTGCTCTTCTGCCGTACACAATTGTCCTGTAAAAGCCTTTGAAGTGGAGACGCGGGGCTACCCAGCTTGGTTTAATGGGAAATCTAATGCAAGGTTGTGCAGAGCTGTCCTTGTAACATGTGATCATTTTACGGTTTTATTTATTTGGGGGCAACTTAGTGCTGTCTACCCACTATCTCTCTCACACAGACTCCCTTCCTGTAGTAATCTAAATAAATTCTCTTTATAGTCCTGAGTTGAAGAGCGAGGAGGAGGAGGAGAAGATGAAGATGTTTATTCAGACCGCTCAGTAATACTAAAGATATTTGTTAGGCCTACAAGTCGTCTTTATCTAAGACTTGGGAGGCCTATTGCTCACTCTTGATTTCCCCTAAGAAGCAAAAATTGTATTTCTTGAACTGATTTCACGGTCCCATGTGGTCCTGAGGTGAACGTGAGCAAACGTTCTCTATGTTGATCCAGCTGACTCTTCATTTCTCATAAGAGAACATTAACAGCACCTGATGACCCCTTGGTATTGCTCAAGATGCACTATGATCCAAAGCATATGGGCTCTCAAAGTTAGATGCCTCTCAGCAGCCTCGATGTGGTCTCATCAACTCCTCTCATCCTCTGATTTGATCTGGAATCACGCAGATTTATAGAAGAGTTTACGTGTCTTTGTTTTTCCCTGTCAGAGTGGAGAAGAAAAAACACTAGGAGGAAAATACCACCACAGGCTACTGATAAATCATCCTCACACTTAATCAGTGATCCATCCCCCAGTCTGCTGAATTGATTTATTCTGACCAACTTGCTTTGGCCTTCTTTCCTAGGAAGTGTGTAGAGAGCTCTGGTGCCTTAGCAAAAGCAACCGCTGTGTAACCAACAGTATCCCTGCTGCCGAGGGGACCCTGTGCCAGACTGGCAGCATTGACAAAGGGGTAAGTCATCCCATATTTATTTCAATATACGTTTAAAGATTCACCCGAATTACCAAAAAGAAAACTTTCTCACTTAAGCCGAGTGGTGTCTTTGAATAAGTCAGATTTTAAGATATCCCTCGCCCACGTTGTTAGATCAGGAGGAGGATGTGGGAGTAATTAATAAAGATCTCAATCTTCGGAAATGTAAATACATTTTTTTACAACAGACACTCACCTCTGACCCTTGATATCTCTGCTAGCTACTACAAAGCCACAAGCCATGGATGTTATGCAATCAAATTACATTTGGTTACACACGTCTGTACACATCCCAGAGTGCAATGTTTTTATTGATTCCACAGGAAAAGTTACAATAAACAAAGATAAAGGGCTTATTTTCTTACATTTGCACCACCAAACCCAGGTCCCACATACAGTTTTGCAAGTATAATGACAGTAGGAATTATTTGTATATGTTTTACAGAAAGAGAAAAGAGAAGGATTTGAATATGTAAAAAAGTAAATACATACAGCTGACACAGGGGCATTAGATTTATTTTCCCCTGTGAGTAACTCCTCTTATAGTTTTCCCATCAAAACTGTTAATTTTTGGCGGCTTTAATTGAGCATTTGTGCTGGATAATCCACAGACCTTGTTGTATAAACTTTTTAGCAGCACCACTTTCTACCGAAGAAACATTCCCAGTTAAATCTCTTGAGAGCTCCCTCTGTGTATTATCCAGAGAAACAGGGACTTTGTTTTAGGAAATATGTTGCTGTCAATGTATTATTCCATGCAGCGAGCACCAAAATTAGATTGAATTCACCTCCGTTATATTTTGGTTAAGGCAAGCAAGGACCGCTTTCTCAAATAAAATGTAACCAAAACTATCTGCATGACTACCGCAGAGCTAAGTGAGAAAACTGTGAAGTGGGTGAACTGGCCCTTTAACCATTGCAAACGTACTAAGGTCAGCACCTGGTGATGTGAAATGAGCACTTTAATACCCTCCTCTGTATGCAGAAATGAACCTCACTGCCTCGGCTGCCATCTTTTCCACTCGGTAGGGGAACCCGTTCCCTAAATGTGCACTCATGCAATACACACACACACACACACACACACACACACACACACACAAACAAGCAGGCCATGCTTTAGGACATCGGCCCACTGTTGATGCCAGCCAGGTTAGGGGGAGACAGTTTTAACACGGATTACGGCAGCCATTGTCACCGGATGGTCCGAGGTCTAAAAGGGAAGAATGGGAGAGTGTTACAAGCTGTCACCGTCGATTACCATTAGCTCAGTGGAGCCTTTGAGGACCGGGGCCCACGGACAGGGTCCTGGACAACACAGGGGGCCCCAGGTTGAGCCTGGGGGGCTTTGGAACAGCTTTTGATGCAGCTTTAGGAGAGCCGGTGGCATACCCTGTCTGCCCCTGCCAGAGGACAGCTTCAAAGGAATATGTATGTCAGCCATTTCTCACCCGGCGTGTAATGGAGAGAGGCCCTTCCAACAGGAGCAGGGAGAGAGGGAGAAAAAGACTGGGGGGGAGGGGGGAGAGGGAGGCGGAAGAGAGAGAGAAACTAACCAATGGATGGGTTTTTACCTTCTGAGTCCCTGCCGGTCAGTTTCCCTTCCCCTCTCCCCACCTCCCCAACCTCTCTCTCTGAGGGCCCAACGCAATGGCTTAGCACAAAATTCTGGGCGCTTTAGAAAGGCATTCTCCATGGGCCCCTCTTCACATCCACATCTACAGTATTCATTCGAGCATCTTTTTGGGCCCTCCTCACATGAGGGCCATGGGTACGTAGTGCCCTTTCCACCCCCAGTCCGACGTCCTTGGCCCAACGTTGCCCTCTGTCTTCAGTCGATCTTAACTGACTGATACAGTTGGATGGACAGAGGGCCGTCTCTGATCCCCTCTTCCTTCTGGAGCTGTGAAGAGCTTAGCGCGAGGCTTAAAACACTCCTGAATAACACAGCATGGGGCTTTCGATCCCTCAGCTGCCTCTGAAAACACCTCACAGTACTCTGGAAACTTTCAACAAGAATACAAAAACATCTAAAATTAGGTTACGAAACGGTTCCATTAATTAAGCCTTGATAAAATAAAGGTATTAAGT
The DNA here is from genome assembly GCF_013103735.1 of Etheostoma cragini. NCBI lineage: Eukaryota > Metazoa > Chordata > Actinopteri > Perciformes > Percidae > Etheostoma > Etheostoma cragini. The sequence goes on along the minus strand of NC_048422.1, from coordinate 22,340,197 downwards.
TAAGAATGTGTTCAAGAGAATTATAAGAACACATTTTCCAAACAACTCAGAAGCTATCTTCTTTACAAGATGCATCTTGACTGTTAAAACACCAATTAATCAATTCCTTCCGCCCAGTACATAAGTGCAGTGTCTCCAGCTATAAAGGAAGTTTCTTATTAATTAAAGTGCCCATTATTATATTATAAAATACATATGACTATAAAAAAAACACCTTTTTCTGGGATTTGGGGTGTTATTTTGTGTCTCTAGTTTTTCCACACGCATACAAACTTGGAAAAAAACTATCTATGCTGTTTTGAGTGAGATCCGGTTTCTTAATGTCCTCTGCCTTCAGTCTCCGGGTGAGCTGTTCAACATCTGCACGGCTTTGTCCGTCACTAGCCGAGACGAGGTGGCTGATTGTGGCATGCTAGCGCTAAGATGCTAGCTCGTTCTCAATGGCGAAACACTGCTTTAACACACACTAGTTGACAATCTCCAAAAAAACTACTTCCAAGTCTCCCAGCTAATCCTGCCTTGTACTGACCAAAGTTGGGGAAAGAGTTATTTAGCTGATGGGATCTTAACCTCGCTACTGAGCATGGATGACTCCCGACAAAGATAGTATAGAAGTGAGAAGTCTCACTCTGTAATAGCTACAACAACCTGTAGCTATTACAGAGACCTAAACACGAAGGGTGAAAAGAAATATGGTGTTTTTTGAAAATTAAACCATGTAAACCTATTCTGATACAACCTCAAAATACAATTATGAACCTTAAAATGCATAAAATGGCGCTTTAAGGTTTTGGTCTCTGTACCGGCTCGATTGTATCACAGAGGAGTTTAGGACACTTTGCACTGTCACTTTTGTTCGCCAAAGAAGTAGTTATAGTTTTTAATCTCCCCTAATATCACAAACGTTTACATGTGTGTTAAACAAATAAGACATTATAATGTACGTTAAATGAGATTCACTGTTCATACACTTATATTAGCCACCGTTATCCAGAGAAAGTTAGGAGTACGTCACACCAGACTAACTTATTGGTATTGAGTGAGCAAATGGTTCTTTAATTTCTAATTAATTAAACATTTCATTTGTGACAGGACGATTGTGCGACATAGAATTGTAACTCGGAAAAGCAAGCAGTCAAACACATATCCCCCAAATGTTGAATTAAACCAAATTGAGACAATCATCCGACAGCAACTTACCTCAACGATGAGAAAAGCATGACAGCAATAAGAAAATGTAAACTGACAGGTAAAAGAGGAGAAATACCAGGAATACTGTGGAAATAAAATTGTAGGTTGACTAATGTAATCACAAGTTCTTAAAGTGTGACAGAGTGGATAGGCTATTGAAGAAAAAACGTCCTCAGTCAGTGTGTAGAGTCTACATTTCACTGTACACAGATGCACATTAATTTATTGTGAGCTCAAAACTGTTTGAAAACTGTAAAAGTGACACGTAGGTATTCTGTGTTTTAAAGATTTTTATTCTGAGTCTCAACGGAAGACTGTAAAACAATTGTTAATGTGTCTAAGTGTGTTTTTGTTGTAAAGAAATGATTCAACTCCACAGCCTGATAACCAAGGTTTCCCTCTCCCTGCTGTCTGTGTTTCTGCTCCTCCCGGGCCAGTGGTGCTACCAGGGGGAGTGTGTTGCGTTCGGTACCTGGCCTCAGAGTGTGGACGGAGGCTGGGGCCCCTGGTCTACGTGGGGGGAGTGCAGCAGGACCTGTGGGGGCGGTGTATCCTCCTCCATGAGGCACTGTGACAGCCCAGCGTAAGTAGGCAAAGTAAGCCACAGCAAGCTGAACACACACATCCAGGTCCTGCCTACAGGTGTGTGTTTGTGTGTGTGTGTGCACATGTGTATGCTTGAGTGGGAGAGAACTAGTTAGTCTGTGAGGTAAATTATTAGCAAAATATTTCCAAGGAAATGTCTCTTTCCTTGGAAAAAAATACAAAACTGCCAGTGGCTAGTGGTTTTTCCTTTACAGCTCTATGAGATGACTCCTTTATAAAAACCGACTCCTACAGGATGTGACGAAGCATTTTCAATGAACTTTTGCCCGGTCAGAGCCGCCTGTTCTGATATACGGACAGTGAAATGGACAATTACAGTGTTGCAAGACTGTTAAGCCAAGTTTTTTGTTTATACACACAGTTTATCACAAAAAGCTTTAAAGAGCCCATCAACTGGTGTCATTACATCCTGCTTCCAGGCTAAAAACATCCTGGCTTACCTGTTTTAGAATTACATGTTTTTGCTGGAAGACATCAAGAAGTGTCAAATATGAAACAATACTTTTTTGGGGGCTTTTATTGCCTTTTATTGATAGGACAGATAAAGTAAGGAAAGTGGGAGAAAGAGGGGGAATAGATGCAGCAAAGGGCGATGTGACAAGGACTGAGCCTCTGTACATGGAGCGCACGCTCAACCAATTCTTAATGCAAAGACTCCAACATAGACTGTAACAGTAGCACAAGTAAAGAAGAGTCATAAAGTCAGAGAAGTGACTCAGCGACGTCTTTAATGCCGCAACATTTACCTAAAGATTGCCAATATTAGCCACCGTAAACCAGACTAAGTGAAGCAGTAGTGAGTAGGAAGTTTATGTTACTTCTTCTAGTCTCGCTGTAAAAACACAGACTAAAAATCACCAGAAGAGGGTTCATTCAAGGCTGGACGGCACTATCTTCTAATGTAACTAAGAACAGAAGTGTGTTCTCATGCTTTTTGAGATTGACTGATGTAACATGTGCAATCAGTTAAGACACAGCTCACTCTCTCCTGCAGATTAAAGGACTATGTAGTTTTGGTTTAAGACCTCTTGTGTGTCCTCACGAGACAAATTGTCGCATCTATTGTCCACAATGGATGTAGACCTTTAGGGATCTTCGTCCTTCTTCCATCGTCGCATTCCTTTGTTTTTTTGGAAGCTAGATATTACGTCGGACACGTCATGGGAAGACCGGAGCCAGGGTGAACCGGAGGGAAGGAAAAAAAAGGGGGAAAGAAGGGGGAAGAGGAGAAAACACCGGTTTAATGTGGAACACCTGTGTAAGGTGATCGCTGCCACTCAGGCATCGGCAAAAAGAAGAGGGAGGCAGAGAAAACACAGCCAGACTAGCCTCTAACACATTAATTACTGAACATGTCTCCCTTTGTAAATGAAGTGGAAAGGGAGGCTAATGAAGGTGAGAAGGACAGACATGATAAGAGAATGAAAACAAACCCCTTCACAGATGTAGTAGATGTAGTGACTCGTTCTGAGGTTACAGACTTTAGTCTCTCTCCCAAATCTAAATGTCACGTCACACTTAAGAGCTCTTAGAGCAGCTTGAATTTCATGAACGAATCATTGGCACACGCTCTCAGCAAAGACACACAAACACACTTTGTCGTCTGGCAGTTTTTCAAAGCCTGTTTTTAAGACCTGTATTCACCAAATATGATTTCTTTGAAGAGTTTGTGATTAATGGTGCTTGATGTGTGTCCTCTCACTCTTTTCAATTCCCCACTCATTCACTTCTCCTGTGCCTCTCAGCCCGTCTGGAGGAGGAAAGTACTGTCTCGGAGAGAGGAAACGTTACAGATCTTGTAACACCGATGTGAGTGTCTTCATTTCTTTGCCTCCCTGTTTCACTCCGTATGCTTGGTATTTAAAGCAAAGTACACACGTGACCTGGAAACTAAACTGTCCTCTTGGTAGATGCTCTGCTCTGATTTGTAAAGGGACTGAGATAGTTAAGGCAGTCTGACCTGGGACAGATGTGGCCTGTCACAGCCTGTCTGCTGAACCTCCTGAAGTACATGTTATCTTTGGAAAGGCTTTATAAGATGCATCATTAGCTAGGAGCACTACACGGCCTTTGTCAGGATGGTTCCGATTTTTTTGAAATGGGTTTGCATGAGCTACTTCTCCATAGTAAGTGTATTAGCTACAGTAGATGGCGGTCGGCACACCCCCCAGTTTGGAGAAGCAGACATCAGTACCGACACGGAAGATAAGCAATGTACAGCTATGGATGCTGGCTGCAGATAGACAAATTTTAGACACCTTGAAATATCCGTTTAAGTGTTTACCACACTTATTTTCCCCGCTTTACCTTGCTATCAGACAGCCCAGCGGATATATCGTAAAAGCAACTAGACTCCTTTGATCAAATTCAACAACAGTCATTTCAACTCGCAGAACATGGGAGTGGTAGAGGCAGCAGCAGACCACCAACTCAGACCAGTACCTCAAACAACCCCACTTCAAAACATCACAACTGTTCCCTTCAGTTTTCATGTTTTCTTCCTGGAAAACAGGTCAGATAATGATAAGGCAGTGATCCAATATTCCCCTGTAAGGTTTGGGTTCACTCAAACGATTCACTCAAACTCTAACTTTGTTACTTAATAGTTCACATATTGTTTGTGACATTTGACTCGAGCCAACGCGGATGACAGTATCCGAGCGTATTTCATGAAAAGAAATTCACAGACCTTTTTTTTTTTTTCTTTTTAGGTCTGGAGCAAAACTTTAAACAAATATTTAACATGGCTGCAAGTTGAGATCTCTGTTCAACTATTTCTAGGTGGTCTTTTTTTCAGAAGGTGAAAATTGAAATAGTTAGGGCCCTGGTGGACGTTTAACCGCAAGTCTTAAAAATAACAGCTCAGAGCAAGCACTGAGTATTTTCTTTGGAAAACAAACAACATCCCTAACCGCTATTTCATCACACTGACCACATCTTGTCTAGGGAAGTGTGTGTGTGTGTGTGTGTGTGTGTGTGTGTGTGTGTGTGTGTGTGTGTGTGTGTATGCAGATGTAGATGCAATGACAAATACTCACACACACTTGCTTGCATACATTGATGATTATATCCCAGCTATATCACATTGATCAGCGGTCACATATTTCTGTTAATGGGTGCCTCCCTTCCCTTCCTGTGGCTACTACGTCCGTCCTGTGGGAGGTTACTTTCTATTGTAAAGCTGCCTCCATTAGCACAATGCTTCATGCAGAAGCTATTGAAAAGGGAATCACTTTTCTGTTTGGGTGCAAGCCCATTAGCCTTGGACATGGTCAGATATGCAGCTTATAGTTGACATTAAAGGGACACTCCAGCTATTTAGTATTATAATACAGCAATTAGTTGTCTTAAACAACAAACATTGCTCCACTAGATGACTTGCTGCTTTTCTTTGGGTTTTGGTTTGCTGTTGTAAGATGTCACATTTGGCTCAAGGTGATCTTTGTGATTATTAACTATTTTCTGACATTTAATTTGAAATAAATGATTAATTTATACTATTAACCAAAACATAAGCAACAGGTTCATTGATAATGGGGATCCTTGAAGAAACACGTGTTGGAAACATGCAAATCTAATTTGTCATTTCAACACAGTTGTAATAATATTATTCTGTCTCTTCTGACTAAGTCTGCATGTTTGATGTGCAAGTTTAAAGCTGCCATTTTGGCAAAACACTTGAGTGGTAATCAAAGTGGCTCAGCCTTCCCCGTGGTCGGCTCCGACGGGGAACACTTTCAGCCTGTGAAATACAGCTTTGACCCAAGAGCTTTTATTTGTCCTAGGGGAAAGTGTTTTGGGGGTTCTAAGGACCTTTTCACACCATAAAGAGTTTCTTTACCCTTTTTCTTCTTACCCCCTCTTACTGGAGCAACATTTACTCATGAAAACAAAGCAAAAACCCTCCCAATGCAACCCACACCGTTTCACAGTTCCAAGAAGCAAGTCTGTTTTAGTGTCAAAAAAATAAAACGGGACATCTGATGCAGTCTTCGTCCAGTTGTTAATAATGATACTGTCTATACAAATAGACACTTTCCAGAGTGAAGAAATCGTCTTTTCAGATGATGGTCATGCTAGCCTGCATCTTAAGATCTTAAAGGACCAGCGTTCTGTTTGCAGGTTTTAGCCCCTTTGCTACAAATCATGTACTTTTTTTCTGACATTGAAAAAATTGCACGCACAGATTTCTAGATTTATGGGTGTTTTTTTCCCCGATCGTTCCAGTTATCCATCGGTTTCCATTGATTTCCTGCATAATGAAAATCAATTGGCAGACTCTTAAAACTCGTTTGAGTTGATTTTCCATCACATCAGGTCCATTTTGTCAAAGTTACATAAGCATTGCTTGGTAATGCTGGCAGTTTAATAGCAAATTGATTTGAAACGTCTGTATTGCTTCACTCTGCAACAGTTTTTAATACTTAAATTCTGATAGAAAATAATGTTCGTGTCAATAACCACAAAAGAAAACAGCAACAGCCTCCAGGCACAGTGGCGTTTAAATCACAAACACTGAACATTGTGGAGAGCAAATCTTTTCTGTGTAATTATCCGTGAATGGTAAAGCATGCACAAAAAGAAAAGGTAAGAGAGGCAAATGTTGGTGGGTTCAATATTCCAACAAACATATTATCCATTTTATCCATCTTCCAAGTCAGTCTTTCTATCTTATCTGCTGGACGTGGATAACTCAAGCAAGTTTCAAGAGTTTTTATTTCATTTACATATTGTATGGAAATAAATTAAATGGTTAGCAGGAATGCAAAGTATCCTTGACACTGGAACTAGTATGGTCCTCCAAGCATCTCAAATTGCATACAAAACTGAACTCTTTTTCTATATGTTTCTGCAGGCCTGTCCTGCAGGATCTCGTGATTTTCGAGAGAAGCAGTGCGGCAACTTTGACAGCATGCCTTTCCGGGGGAAGTACTACAACTGGAAGCCTTACACTGGGGGTGAGTTCAGAACTGAGTTGCACCAGCTGTTTGTGAATCTATTAAACCCTCTGAAAATGTTGGTGTTATGCATAAATCCTCACAATCCTCACTTAATAAACCTTCACGTTATCCCTAGGTCCTTCATGTAGATGCAACTGGCAACAGGATATTTCACACATCTAATCTCTACTTTTTCTAACCTGAGCTGTGAAATATTCCTGTCATCCTTTTTGCGTCACAAATGAGAGCCTGCAGGCCGGCCTGTCTTGTGTACCCAGTTAACATCAACAGTGGGAAGGTCTCTTTGATTGGAAGAGAATTCTTCAGATTCCTGGACACTGTGCTGTGTTTGAAGACCCTCACTTCTGGATTGTTCAACCTGGGAGATTTCACATTTTTGACGTCCTGACACACTTCATGTCAAGGATCTCCCAGAAGAAAGCCCCATTCTTGGGACTAAGCCAGAATGGGTGCTATTGTACTTTCACAGTTATTGGCAGGAGTTTGAGAAGAACAAGTGATACAAGTTTGAAGCATGTAAACATAGTTTTTTCTTTCAGAGTTGGAAGAGCTTAAGATAGATGTCTTTTATCACAGCCGTCTGTTTTCTCAAATCCATCACCTCCTGATGCACAGCGCGCGGTGGGCTGCGAGCCGTCCTGTATAAACATCAGATAACCTGCGTGTTGATGTCGGTGTAAGTGTTGTTGGCGCTCAGCGCTGTCTCAAGTCGGTGTCGGTGTTACAGTGACGTCAGGCCCGGAGGTTTTGGATCCGAGCGCCGATGACTTTCCTTTACATTGTTATTATTATCAACAAGTCGAAAGGAGATCCCAGAGCTGGCTTCAACAGCGCCAGTGTTTTCTGGTATTCTGTGTGTTGTTTATTGTTTATCTCTGAGTTGTTCTACTAGCGTTCATGTCATGTTGTCTTTTTTCTGTGTGCAAGCTGAACTCTTGACAACCGTGTTCTCTTTCTATGTGCACTCTATGTAACCCAGGTGGTGTTAAGCCCTGTGCGCTGAACTGCTTGGCAGAGGGCTATAACTTCTACACAGAGCGTTCTCCTGCAGTCATAGATGGCACCCGATGTCAGGCGGACTCTCTGGACATTTGCATCAATGGAGAGTGTAAGGTAAGGTGCAGTGTTTTGTGCTTTTGTAAACCTGAATTCAAAACATCAAAGACTTGCAGATTTCTTTTTATTATTGTCTTTTATTGAGGTCTTAAAGGCTGACTACAGCTTATTACAACTTGGGTTTTTATTTTTATTTTAAAACAACTGATGACTGTAGCTCCAAAGACCGTAGTTTTCCTTTAGGCACCGCTCTGCCAACATTAGCGAAAAAGCTATAAACTCAGGTTTGGTTCATAAAATATGACTTGACACATGGCTGAAAATCATTAATAGTGAACTTTAAATTCTTATTGACAAGAGAAGCTTAACTCTCCCCCTATTAGCTTTTTGGAAAGACTGTAAGATGTTGGTGAAAGGTCTGGAGGAAGCTAGTAAGAGGAACCTTAAGTTGAGATGTTTTTCTCAAAGTTAAAGTTTACGGTATGTTTTCAATATATATTCACAACTTTTTATTTAAGGGTTTTTATTTTGTTTTTATCTCCCTATAACATAGAATAAAATGACATTTCTTATCATACCTAAATGGGTAACACTTTATAATAACTACACACAATTCATCATTTATTAAGCATTAGTAACCTATTAATTAATGGTTTGGTCATCATGAGTAATTTAATGTTCAGACATAATTCATCATCAGTAAAGCATTGGTTCACACAGTTATAAATGGTCTGATCATAGTAAAGATGCCAATCTTTACTTACCAAGTACATCTTGGTAAAGATGCCAAGATCAATGTAAGTACATGTTTTATACTAAATAGGTAATAAATCAACCATTTATAAATGAAATCATTTTCCAATTATAAACCAGTTGCAAAATATTACTAAATGCTTTGTTCATCATTCGTAAAGCATTGCTCCCATGTTAATTCTCATAAATAAAGTATTTCTTCACACAGTTATAAATGGTTTGTTCATATAATAATTCATTATTATAAAGTAACAATGAACATAACTAAAAGCGACCAAAAGCATATTCTGCTGTAGGAATTCATTATTCCCAGGTATAAATATGTGATCAATCCTGTTTGATTGGATCAAAGCAGTGATATAGGTAATGACACGTTGATGCTGTAACTGGCACTGTGCCAAATTAAATCCAATAATTTCGGCTTGATTTGCATGAGAAATGCATGTCAATGATGCAAAAAAAACATCAGTCATCTCCTGCCCCTGTAATAATATAATTACACGCACACACCGTGACATTATCCTCAGTGGGCTCCTGTGACTGTTTGTGACTGTTAGCCCCGGATATGTTAGCTTTACGTTACCTGGCATTGCAAATGTTTCCTCAGCCTCGCTGCCAGGTTTTTTATCTTGGACAGCACAGTTTACCAGCCTAATGATTAGGGTTAGGGTTAGGGTTGACTGCCAAAGCACCAAACCGATTCTGCAGAGAAGGACAATCAGGCCTTTGAGTGTCTGATTGCGATCGGATGACTGGCATTGCTCTCTCTGACTCTTATCACGCTCTGCAACCTCGACCAGGATTGTTTTGTGATAACTAAAACACAGACATCACTGTTGTGATTGAATAATGATTTATTTGATGATTTGAAAAAGCTGATGTAATAACATTTGTATTGAAAGGAGTTGGCAGTTAGTGCTGTCTTTGTTTTCATGAGCATAAATCATTTGTGTGGAGAAGAGGGTTTTCGGAGATGCAGCTGAAATTACTTTTCGGTTCCTCGGTTTAAGTATATGCTTTGACTTCCATCTGACCGTACAATTTGAATCCTGTTTGGCATGAAGATGCAACATCTGTGCCAACATCCTTACTCTGATTTTAATATAAAAACACAACATGCCCGTGTTTTAGCGGGTTAAGAGGTGGAATATTCCCCACCAAAGGAGCACTGCAGGTTTATTTCCAGTCTAGATCCAGCAAAGTCCTTTTTATTTGAGAGGCTGGCTCTCTGGGTTCACTGCCACACTGTGATAAATCTGTAGAACACTGTCTGCTTGGAGAGCTGTTTACAGGCGCTGGAGAGACAGAGATGGACAGAGAAGGAGAGAGAGAGACAGAGGGAGAGAGACAGAGATAGACAGAGAGAGAGAGAGAGAGAGAGAGAGGAGGAGAGAGAAAGAAAGAAACAAAGAGAGAGAGAGAGCAAGAGAGAGAGGGGGGAGAGGTAGTGACAGAGTAAAAAAAGCTGAGAGATCTAAATATATATATAGATATATAGTTTACTACTATCTGCTATTTTACTGAAATGTATGTTAAATACACGATAGGGCTGCAACCAACAATTATTCCCATTGCCGATTAACCTGCAGATCATTTACTTAATTAAAAAGTGCATAGCGAAGATTTCCTGTTTTGTCCGACCAACTGTTTAAGACCCGAAGAAATGACAAAAAACAGAGAAAACAATCCAAACAGCTCTGGTGTGAGCATGGTTTCTCCACAATGGCTCATGACCATACCGAACTTCCTGACCTCAAATGTTGTGGATGACGCTAGGTTTGCTGGCATCCAGGCTAGGTAAACATACTACATACAGACAAATTATTAAAGGATAGGGAATATACACAGAGAAACACAATGAAATAAGAGGTCTCTACACACATTTACGTAAGTATATTTCTAGACATTTTGATGTAAAATGTATTAAAACTATACAAATTCAAACTTATCACAGTAAAACAGACTGTGGTCCTGACATATATAACACATATTTTCATATTGTAAATTTCCTAATGAGTCCATATACTGCTGGTGTCGGAGACCTTAAAGAGAAAAATAATGAAAAACGGCTCTTACCTTCAATCAGAATGCCGCTGTTCCATCTTTAAAGCTCCAAGGCATTACTAATTAAATAGTGATGAAGCAATCATTACAAATTGAGCACAGATAAAAGATTTAATGGGCTCCATACGCCCTGCATGTTAAAATTTATATAAAACCAACAACTTTTTATCTGTTACGTTGGCTAGTTTAAAGACCATCATTTTTTATGAGCTCTCATGTTTTACACGTTGCAGCTGTAATTGCTTGTATCAGTGTTGTGTTGTGAAAAGGATCGGTCTGACTTTATTCTTTATTTTTCTTATTGTCATAGAATCCCATGAATGAACAAAATCAGCAGTGTTAGTCCGCCCAAAGTCCACTGGTTACTACTGAAGATGTAAACATTTGAAAACAGTTCACAAATATACAGTTTCTTTAAAATAACAGATGACTATTTCTTAAATCAGCTGGGCACTAAAGGTACATAAACTGTAGTAAATAGTGCATTGGTTGGGGACTATTTTCTTAAGCTACCTGTCTTTGTATTTGACAGACAGACATGACAGACATTCTCATCTAAAGTAACTCTCAGCAGGAAATGCTTTTTCCCCAAATTTGGAAGACCTGAAATCTGACTTTAGGAAATTTGTAATGAATGTCATTTTCCAGTCTCTGACTAAAACAATGCTACTCTCTTTCTCTGACTTCAAAGCATGTGGGCTGTGACAACATCCTGAGCTCTGACGCTAAAGAAGATCGATGCCGCGTGTGTGGAGGGGATGGCAGCACCTGCGAGGCAACTGAGGGACTCTTCAACGAGTCTCTACCCAGAGGAGGTAAAACATATCCCACTTCAGGCATGTTGTTTTTAGGATGAGAGACTGAGATAGTCTGTCCCCTCGTGTTTCGTAAAGAGTAAGTATTTACAAAAGTCACCCTGTGACAAGAAGGATCCGATCGAAGCAGCGGTAGAGCAGCAACTCCCATGTTCTGGGAGGTAAAGTTGCTGTTTTTGTTAAAGGAGTCTGGAGGCTTTGAAGAGAGCATAGATAACGGCCTCAGTTCCCATGTTGGAAAGGGCTTCCCGACAGCAAGGTAAAGCGGTGAAAATATACTAAATATAGCATACACTTAAACTGATATAGATATTTTTAGACGTTAAAAGCGTTCAGCTGCTGCCTCCGTCCACAGCAGGACATTGCTTATCTTCCGTGTCAGTACGCCTGCCTGATTCTTCAAACTGGGTGCATGCAGACCGCCATCTACTGTAGCTAATACACCGACTATGGAGAAGTAGCTCATACAACCACACTTGAAAAAGATCCAAACTATCCCTTTAAAGTCACTAGAGATGATAGTGAGGAAAGCAAAGTAACTCACCGCCCTTTTGGCAAAGCAGCTTTTGTCCAAAACATCCCCAAAGCCAGGAAGATAGTCTTTCATGGAAATGTGCCTTTATTCGTCTTTGTCACCAGCCAAACGGAGTACATGTTGTTGTTTTTTAAAATGTAGAACAACAAAACATGATATTTTCCTCATTAATTACATCATGGAGTGAAAAAATAAGGAGTAGCGATGGGGACTTGGTGTTGGCTTCAGCCTGAGGTTGTCTATAGAGAGCAGGAGAGAGAGAAAACATATTTCTCCTTCTATGGTATGGCTTGTAAACCCTCTAAAAATACTTTGTGTCCACGTGTGTGTGACTGTAAAAAAAATAATAAAGTAGGGGATTGTTTTGTCCTCCTGCTTTGTCCTTTTTGGGTGATTTGGAATTATTCTATATGTACTCCCTTTGAGTTTGAATGGGAGAAATACCACCCTTACGATCTCTGTCCTTCTCCTCCAGGTTACATGGAGGTGGTTCAGATCCCGAAAGGATCCGTTCACGTCGAGATCAAAGAAGTTGCCATGTCGAAGAATTACATTGGTAAGTTGCGTCACATTTAGAATTAGACTAATTAGCACTTTTTTGAGCGTTATTGTTGCTTAGCCATGACTAGCAGCATGGCTCTACACACCTCTTTGATCCAGACTGAAAAAACTCTACAGCTACATGAATACTATTATGAATTGCCATGACATTCATGTTCCCCAGTAGATGAAGCTCACTGACTTTGGTGATCCCTTGACTTTTCCTCTAGCGCCACCATGAGGTTGAAATATTAGTTTTTTTAGTTTAATATCACAACAACTACATGGATGGCCATTAAATGTGGTAAAAACATTCAAGTTCCCCAGAGGATGAACACTAATGATGACGATCCCCTGATATTTCCTCAAGCACCATCAGCAGGGCAGAAATATTAATTATCCAGTGAAATATCTCAACATCTACTTGATAGATTGCCAGAACATTTTGAGAAAGACATAGATGTTCCCGAGAGGATGAAGCACACTGACTTTTTTATTCCTTTGACTTTTCCCTTTAGCGCCACCATGGGGTAGACATGCATGTTTGTTTTAGTTAAATATCTCAACAACTATCAGATGGATTGCCAAATACCTGCAAAACGTACAACAGCTGTACTCTAGACTGGTGGTGAACATGGTAACTATTACATGCATTCAGCTTAAAGCAACACTGTGTCTAACTACAGCCTCATAGAGAGAGTGTTTGCGGTGGACTCTAGTCTTGTTTCACCATCAATCCATCTCAGTCGACCCTGCAGTTCACTACAATGGGGTGAATTAGCAATTTGCAACATCAAGCTGTTTCATATTATCTGTTCAGTTCCGTGTCAACCACATTTCCAGGGATTTCCTTGCGTCTTCGTCAAAGCAAATTAGAATATGCCATCGTTAAATCTCCTAATGTCAAGCCGTAAAACAGAGTCTGTAAAAGCTCGCTGAATCCTAACATGCGTGATGGCTCTCTTGTCACCAGACTCATCCGCTCTGTTCCAGACTAAACAAAAACCATTTGCGACCCTGGCAGCTTTGGACGCAAAAAACAATCACACAACCCGGATCCAATTAAGCCCGTTCTGTGCCTTTTCATTAACAAGAGAAAGATATGTGACAGCGTGTTGAATTTATATCGGATGGTGTTGATGGAGGGCTTAAGTTGCACTTTGAACCGGAGAGCTGCATCAGATTTATAGGGCCGTGGTGACAGCTGCCTGGTCCACCAGGATTATAGCGGATATGATGTCTATATATCAACGTTTAAAGACTGTAATTGTGGCTATTGGTTTGGACTACTCTTACCCTTCCAAGCAATCTGTAACTTTGTTATGAATTTCATCTGTGACCCCCCCATGACAAAGATAATATTTTTCTTTTGCAGCATTGTCTGAGTCCTGGAGATCTGGGTCAGCAAAGTTTGCAACTTTCAACTGTTTTTAAGCAAAACCTAAGTGACACAATTCAAAAATCGAGAGTCAGATGCCTGTGGTGACTTGTGTAAACTTAACTGTTCAAAGTCACAATGCTCGCATTTAGTGCCAGAAAATGAATTTATTGAGGAGAGGATTTTGGTATTTTAAAGAGGAGAAAACTATTGTTTGAGGGAATGAAGAGAGGGGAAACTGCAGAGCACGAGCCAGAGAGACAGAATAGCAAGTGGTTAGATTGTTTCTCCTGAATTTGGCCCCATTTCCACGCAGAGAAAGTGGATATTTTCAGATCTGTTGTGCTTGGAGACCAACTTTTGTTTTGACTACCAGACAGACTGGTATTCATGAGATTCGTCCAGGCTTTCACCTGAAGTGTGTTTTCTTTCTCTTCCTAAATTAGACGTATGTACATGTCAGTGCATGTGAAAGTCTACCTTTTACAGTGTGTGTGCGGGCATGTGTGTGTGTGTGTGTGTGTGTGTGTGTTTCTACTCAGAAAGTTGACATCAAGGAAGCAGAAAGGGATGATGTTGATGTAGATGAACAACAGCAATGACATCAGTCCATATGATTGCCTCCACCTGTTGTCTCGGCTAGTGTTCCTCTGTGCTTTAGGTTTCATCTTTCTGAAAGTGTTTCTTTCTTTGTATGATTATCTAGCTCTTAAATCTGAAGGGGATGATTATTACATCAACGGAGCGTGGACCATCGACTGGCCCAGGAAGTTTGACATCGCAGGGACGGCCTTCCACTACAAGAGACCCACTGATGAACCCGAGTCTTTAGAGGCGCTGGGTGCTACCACTGAAAACCTGATTGTCATGGTAATATTTTATCGCCCAAAATCACACAGTTTATTTTTTGAAATTGCCATTTAGTTGCACAGTGGAAGAACCAGGTAGTCTTTGAAGTATTCCTATTTGAAAGTTTTTTTTCAACAAAATCCTCAACTTAAAAACACAGGAGTCTCCTGGACAGTTTCAGCCTGCAGTAACCCTTTACTTTTGGGCCAACATTGACATATTATCACCTTTTATGTTGAAATAACAAACAGTAGCAAACAGTTGCTGGTTCATGCATCCAGCAGTCACAGAGCAACATGATGGTTCATTTGGAGTCATATTCTGTGTCCGTATTTGTGAATGTAAGTCCAATTTTCTCTATCATTTTTAGCTCTGTTTTTGGTCTCTACCATGAGGGAAAAGCTTTGTAAAGCCAAGGGATAATTCTCTGTCGGTACAACAGACACCTTTGGCATTGTTTTCACATTGTCATTCTTTACATTTTTATTAAACAAAATATTGATTATAGCCACTTTCCAGATTATATACTTAGGTCTAACTATTTCAACTTTCATCAGTTTGTCATGGCATCCAGAAAATTAATCAGACCTTAACTTATCGAAAACTTGTCAAACCCAAAATAATTTCTCTCACTTAGCAACTCCATAGTAAGTCCTGTGCATTTCATGCTGTATGTACGTACGCTGTTGGTCCACTTAAACTCAACATCTGGTTGCTAACCTTAGCTGACTGTCAGCCAGGGGTTTTGAGGTTAAAAGCATTTTTTTATGTGGATATAGAAAAAAAAACTGTTACTTGATTTGGAGAGCATCTGTGTTGCTGAGATGCTTGTTCATGTTAAGTAGTTTTAGTCTCACTGCATGTTTGTGTGTTAATGAGAGGCAATTGAGCATTTTCTTGTCGTAATACTCAGTGGTTTCTGCCTTGACATGAATGCTGAAAATACCAGACCACACTGCACCCCTGGAATAGACGAGCAACCGGCCACTCGACCACTAGCCATTTCTTTGCGGCTTGCAAAGCCTGACTCCCTCAGGCTCCCTCTGCATCCACCAGACCAACATAAACCCACCAGAGCCTTGCTGATCTGGAATATTCAAACTTAATTTAAAGCTGTTTATCAATATTTTCATAATGGTTGAAATGACTATGTGTGATGTGAGAGGGGTGGCTCGCAGTCACAAACCCACACACCTGATGGTTTATAGTTAGTTTTAAATACAAAAATTTGACTGAATGTCTCGCTTTCTGTCCTCACCTTCTGTTTGCTGCGTCCTCTGCAGGTCCTTCTTCAGGAGCAGAACTTGGGAATACGCTACAAGTTCAACGTGCCCATCCAGCGCACAGGAAGTGGTGACAACGAGGTGGGCTTCTCCTGGCACCACCTGCCCTGGTCTGAATGCTCGGCTACCTGCGCTGGAGGTAAGTCAGCACTGAAAGCCTTAAATGCAGTAACAGAACCTCATGTTGTCAAGGTTAAAATGTTTATACAGTCATGTTTTCTTCGTCTGGGAACTAAAGTTAAGTTTGCATCCAAATTAGGCAAAAATCTTCACATAATTTCCAGAAAATCAGCAATAAAAAGTGCAGATTAATATGCATTTCCATCCGAAGTAAATATTAGGAGTTTGTGGTGCCAAGTCAAATTTGGCATTCAACCACTGCAGAAGATGAGGGTGCAACGGGATGATGTAAATGAAAGTGCGGCAGTCAAAGTCCCAATGTAATATGTATTGATGTATTCATTTCAAGAACGTTCCGATGTCCTCATTGCTCCTTACAGATCTGGTGTTTTGTCATGTGTCAAATACAGAAACTCTCAAATGTTAACATTGTTACAAGCTTTTAAAATGACTATTTAATCAGTTCTAACGTTTTAGCTTTTAAAGCTTAGCTCTTTTGATTAAAACGGACATCCGTTACATTCAAGCCGTTGCCAAATGAGTTGCTACAAAGCTAATTAAGACTATCAGCTCCGGGCAACTCTCTCTGTATTTCTCAGTATTGCTATGTTTAGAAATTGGTGTTGTCCGGCAACTTTCACGTGCAGAAACTCCACTGAAGAAGAGTCTGTCATGTTTGTCAATCCTCCATGTCATGCTTAGCAAATAGTCTGTGTGGAGGAGGGGTGTGGGTGGTGCACGATCACCAAAGGCTTGCGTCATTTGGATGCAACGAAAGTTTCGCTGTCACTTAGAATTCCTCATGGGGAAGATAGAAACTACGGATTATGGCTTTAACGTCACAAAACATTCGGAATGTCTTTAATTGTGTGTAAATCGCTTCATAAACACTATTTCTTTCATAAAACTGCTGTACAAGTTTATTTTTCTGTGAGAGAAGAATGGCGTCTTGTGTGTGGCGACCGTCTGCTGAGCTCCAGTGGCCAGTTGCGTTTTGCAAAAGAGCACTCCAAGCATTTTGGTGTTGAATAGCATAGCACGCTGTGGGTGTTTAAATTCTTCGTGAATATTTCTAACCTTCTCAAATATTTAAGATGTGTGTGTGTGTGTGTGTGTGTGTGTGTCACTCTGTAAATCTTCCCCAACCAATAATTACACAAATGCTGAAGAGCAGTGTGTGGAAAACCAGTATCATAATTTGCGATGGCTTTCCAAAATCATTACTTTATAGCTGGAGATTCAGCCCTCTAATAAATTCAATATGTTTATTTTCCATATTTGAGCCAGAGTAATGAATATGGTGTAATTTCTGTGAATGAGCTGCTCTGCATAGCTCCTGGTTTACCAGCGCTGCACACAGATACGGCCACTCTTCCAGAGCGTTTGTCCTACACAGTCAAACATTCAAAATCTGAAACCACAGTGAAATGTTGACCATGGCCTCAAGAATGACTAAACCAAACTTTTTAGCCCATAAGCAATGGGTTTCATGTAACAATAAATAGTGTTTCTTCCCAGTTGTCAAGTGTGGCCTGGACGGGTTTGTAATATTTTGTAAAAGCATGACTGAATAAGCATGTGGGTTTTTCTGAGGAAGGATTTCCAAGTCCGGAGCAGGAGTTTGAAGCTGTTCCTCAAGAACACACACGCTCCTTCCAGTGTTGTAAACATGCCTTTGCATTGTTGATTCAAATGATCTAATTTGAGTCTCTGACCGCGCTGGGCTTTGAATCAGTAAAATGTTATTTAATCACACACCCATTCGATACAGCTAGCTCGGCTAATCATGAAGCGTTGTTTAATATATCGCCACAGTAATAAAATCTATGAAAATCACCTTCTGACAGCCTTACAACCAAAACTCTCTTACCCCATGCTTTGCACTGTTTCTCCAAACTGTATTTCACTTCTGTGTTGTTGCACAGATGGGTAGATTTTCTATACTTTACACACATGCACACGCACACGCACACACACACACACACACACACACACACACACACACACACACACACACACACACACACACACACACACACACACACACAAACACACCATATCTCATTACATCTGCCAGACAAGTCTGCAGTGGGAAATGTCCCAAGAGGGCTCAAACAGACCCTTTCTGAGTTGGTATGGCACACACACACACACAGACACACATACACAGTGGGAGGTGTGACACCGATACGGTAGCCCTCACTCTGTCCATTAGAAGCCAAAGTAAAGAGCTTTCTGCTCTGTAAAAGTGATTTGCCAAGATATCCTGCAAAGAATCAGGAATTTACATGTCTGGATTTACTACAGACTGAAAGCGATACCATCTCCGCTCGACACAACGGCCAGCCTCCATGTTTCTGAAGGGCTTTAAACGTGTGAAATCAGCTGAGCTTGATGCTGCCTCATTGATCAGTCTTTTTTTCTCCCCTTCCAGGTACCCAGAAGCAGGAGGTGGTGTGTAAAAGGCTGGATGACAACTCGGTGGTCCAGAACAACTACTGTGACACAGACGGCAAACCTCCAGAGAACCAGAGAGACTGCAACACTGAGCCCTGTCCTCCAGAGTGCGTAACACGGAGCCTAGATTATTTTTCACTATCAATTGAATTGTCCGACCAACATTTCAAAACCCGAAAATTTGTAATTTACAACGATATGAAACACAGAAAACCAGCAAATCCTCCCATTTGAGAAGCTGGAAGCGGAGAATCTTTTCTTGATAATTGACAAACATGATGGACGCTATTTTAACGATCTAAGCACACGGCATGAAGCGCATGCCGCAGGTACGTTTAGGGCGTGTCCAAATCCACTTTTGCTAGTTTGATTGCAGAAAAAAGGGTCCGTGCGCTGGGCGCATCGTTCAAAAGCGTTGTTCTTGTCGGCCCAATCCCAAAGTGAGCCCTGAGGACTAAAGACTAAGGACTCACTGACTTAATTGATCCCAGGTGCTAAGTGAGTGAGTGTGTGAGGCCACATGGACTCAGATAGATAATTGGGATTGGGACAGCACCTCACGAGATCACGTTACCTTGGTGACGTTTAATAACACATATGTTGCTGACAATTGCTGGTTTGGGAATTTTCATTTTAAGTTTGCTGCTTTGCTGCCACACAGCCAAGGCACAGGAACGGCTGGCTGATTTCAAATTTTTTTCTAATTCTTGTTTTACAAGCTGGACAAAGTTCCCAAGTCCGAGAGTCTGTGAGTCTGGACTTTGGGATTAGGCCGTTTCCTTCATTTATTCATAGGTGTGTTTTGGGGGTAACATACAATAAACCAATCTGAGTCTCGGCACACTGACATATTTTAGCCTTTAAAGGTAATTAGCAAACACTTGCCTATTTACACATTCAGCAGTTACAGAACCTTATCATCCATTTGGAGTCGTGTTTGTGTTCACCTGATGAATCTAAGACAAATATTTACTCTTCTTTTGGCTCTGTTTTTGGTCTCTACCAACTTCTGAGAGAAAATATTTTGCTGTTTATTTGCTAAATGCTTTACTATGTTCACCAGCTAGCCGCTAACTTCATCTCCAGTTTGGTACTTGGTTAGTAGCGGACGTTGAGCTAAGAACAGCTGCCTACTGCATCTGGAAACCACGCTGATGACAGCAGTGAGACTGCACCACATCAGTAAAGTTGTGAGCTGTAAAACCAAAAATAATTAGCTTAAAGATGTTAAAATGCCCCGTAGAGGTGAGGAGGTGATAATTCTCTTTAGGTTTCTCTTTACAAGCTGAACCTTTAACATCGCACATAGACATTTGAGCCATTCTTAATATAAAGATATTGAGGATAGCAGCTTTAAGTTAATGCTTTCAAAAGGAAAACGCCTCCATAAAAATGAGACTGACTCGCGATTTTAATTTGCCTTTAATGAGCCCTACTTTCTGAAGTGTTTGGAACAAAATAATAAAGTAAAATGGCCGTGATTTATAACTTCACATGTTAACTATTTTCAGTGTTCGCATTGTGCCAAAAATTAGAGCCTTGAAAATGACCACCTGTGTTTGATAGTTTTGGCTTCTTTACCGACCCTCGAGGGGTAACATACACATATACAGGTGGAATATGAACTTGTGTTTGGTGGCCAAATGTCTGTAAACCTCACACTCTAGCTGGAAGCATGAAGCCAGAATCACTTCAATCATGTCTGGAAAAAGAAGGATTAAATGCATCAGGTTGATTAGTTTCATAATATCGAAAAATTACTTGTGTATGAGAGTGAGTGTCAGTGTCTTTCAGCCAGAAAAACTCATCAGTATCATAAATCTAGTGTACAAGTGCTCATTTGTTTTCATACATTTAGACTGTACAGTCGTGGGTTATTTATGATCACATTTGTATTCATTGCACACAGACTGGTGCTATCTTATTTATATTGATTAGTACTTGATAGCTATTGCAGTGCATGTGTGTGTATTGAGTTACAGTGCTGTCTGCCTGTCTGTTAGGGAGGCAAACACCACCCCCGTCAGCCTCAGGAAAGGCCAACTAAAGGAGACCATGTAAACACGATTGTTTTCGAATAGCCGGGGTTTTATGGGCTCGAGTAATGAAAGCTAACACACGTTTGAACACATCGTTAATTCTGCATACATTCCTCCAGATGATGTAATATCTCACAGGCTGGATGTGTTTGAAGGGCATTTGTCTGGGCAGTTTTTATGATATCAATTCTGAAGTCTTCATTTGGAGAGATGAATAGGGATGAAGTTTCTTTCTTTTTCAAGCAACACCAAAACGAGGATGCCATATAAAATAGAGATTGTACAACATTTGTCCTCATTATTGAGACGCAAGAGTCGAAACATGTGCCAACCTGACTTAATTCAAGCGTAGGTGAATTCTAAGAAATTACAGCCGGATGGGTCCATTCAGGATTGAGCGGAGAATCAAAGCCCTAGTAGGGCTGGGTAGAGCGTGAAGTTCTTGAAATATTATTTAAACACAAGTAGCTCTACAAGAACTTTGCCCAAATAAATTAGTCTTAAATTGTCAAAAAAGTTGATATAAATCAGTAACAGGATTATTCATTTGATCACACATTTAATGCCAACGTTTGACACTTTAAATACTTCAGCCGGTACCAAGAAGGTTCGGAGGTTCTATGCCCTGTGTCCTTTCCCCGCTTTTCCCTTTTTGTAATCCAGCCTTGATGAAGTCTCCCAAATGTACCGAACCACAATGGGATTTTACTCTCTGACATTCTCAAAAAGCCTGTTTGTAATGAAGTAACCACAGGGAGTGTAACACACTGGGACGCAGAGTAACAACACTAAGCTCACTGTTAGCTTTGGTTCTTCTGCACGTCTCTCTCCATCAGGTGGTTTATTGGCGACTGGTCCGAGTGTGGGAAGACATGTGAAGGCGGGATGAGGACGAGGACTGTCCTGTGTATCAGGAAGATCGGTCCTGCTGAGGAGGAGACACTGGAGGACACCCACTGTCTGACGCACCGACCCATCGAGCGAGAGTCTTGCAACAACCAGTCCTGCCCGCCAAAGTGGGTCACTCTGGATTGGTCCGAGGTAAGATAACATTCTGAAACTAACTTTAGCCCATCATCGTCGAGGCTTTTTCTTCTCAGACATTCCCCTCCCTCTGCAGTGCACGCCTAAATGTGGCCCCGGCTTCAAGCACCGCATCGCCTTGTGTAAGAGCAGCGACCTGACAAAAACCTTCCCGCCCGCCCACTGCCCGAGCCACAACAAACCGCCGGTCCGGATCCGCTGCAGTTTAGGACGCTGTCCTCCACCTCGCTGGATCCCTGGTGAATGGGGACAGGTAGGACGCCACCTCCCTCTGCACTTCTTTAAACTTGAGATGATTTCCCTTAACAGCAGTATGCTGGTTAATCCTTTAAAAGGATAGCTTGGATGTTTAAATGACAAAAGTTGCACAGATGGATTCCATGTGTTGGTGAATGGTTAATATAGTTTACACCTGGATGACATACTAAGAAGGCCTGTGACGTGTGTGTGTCTGCGTAGATGTGTTTGTGTGTGCTCCAGCCGGCCGGGAGTGTGTGATCAGTGGCAGTAATATCCTCCAGGCTGTTTGAAGTTTATCTCTGCCTCAGACCAGGCCTCTCTATCTCTTCCAGGAACACGATTAGAGGAAGGCCGAGGAGGAGCATTCTTGGGCTCACTCTGACATGACTTAGTGCGCTCAGCAAAGCTGTTGAACACTTTACAACGCAGCTGACTCATGTTGATGAGGGGACGCCAAAGAAACATGCGTCAGAGCGAGTTGTACGCACAAAAAGTATGGCTTGTTATTTTTGTGGGACTTGTTAATAAAATAGTGTAAAAGTGGAATTTTAAACAGTTTGTGCCAATGTTTAGAAGACGGTCACTATGGTTTGAGCCCTGTGTTGTTCAGGTCAGAGGTCAAAGTTTAAGAGTCAGGCTGTCTGGGTCACATCCCCCTGGCTTCTCCTCTCATAGCAGCCACATGTGCGTTCACAGACATCCATAACACACCTTTACAATTAGATCAGTGCCGTAAACAAAGCAGACCTGACTGATAACCTCAGCGTGGTCCATCAAAGAGCCGAGCCAAGGTTTAATACTCTTTGGAGCAACAGCTGGAGTCAGCTCTTATACAGCATTTGCTCATGCACTGCAGATGTGTCTGTGTGTGTGTGTGTGCGTGTGTGTGTGGTTGTGTGTGTGTGTTTGTGTGTGTGTGCGCAAAAGAGCCTGAGGTCATTTAAAAAATGTTGATACCGATACCAATACAGTGACTTATATAACAGTTCCTAAACAATACTTTTTTCGATACCAATTTTATACAATCCATTTTCACAAAAAGACATTACAACATAACACATTTGGGCAAATATCTCTTTATTAACTTTTCAGCTCCTACTACATGGGCCCCGCCTCACAAGTTTTTCCTGCATTGTCTCTACGGCGTGTAACGTTAGACAGCCAATCGAGAGCATTATTAGATCTTGGTAGAAGGATGCTGCATGCCTATTTGCTTACTGACACTGATGAGATTTACGCATTTAGGTATTGAAATTTTGTATTGAATGACTAGGCATTTTTGATACTCGATACTATGGAGGCAATTTGCTCGGTGCCTAAAAGGTATCAAATTGGGTACCCAGCCCTAGTGTAGAACCCTCTCTCCCTCAGCCTCCACCTCCTTTCTTTGTTTTTTGGCTCTAATTACAAAGCCTCGCTGCTCTGGTCCCTCAAAGCGTCAGAAAGGGGAGACTGTTGCCAGCCACTGAGCTTCTGGTCTCCCAGGCCATAAGGTCATCGGTTCAAATCCCACTTAAGTCGCACCATTGACGTACGCCATCTGTCATGGCCGGCAGCGGGTCCTAATAAAGACTCTCTAATTGGGAAGGGATGACATGCGGGCTCACTGATCTGAGGCAGCCAGAGAGGATCATTGAAGGTGACGGAAAGCCTGGTAGTTCTCTTGTCAGCCGAAGAAGCGGTCATTTATTGACGGCTGAGTTCATATCACACACTCATACACACGCATAGTGACAGCTGACAGGTGTGTTGTTTCTCTCTCAAAGTAGAGTAATTATGAAGATTCATTCGAGGCTCTTGTTTTGCCAAAGGTGTGTGTTGGCATCTAGTGCAATTGTTTTTGTATTTCTTTTTTTTTAATTCCAAAAAGGAGTTTAATGGCCACACATAGAACCAATCTCAGTTTTTTTATTACAACTAGCACTTTTATAGAAGTCAGGTGCACAATTTGGGTTCAGTACAAGAACCGTTGTTCATGTGTCAACAAACACTTTCTCCCATAGTTCTGGGGCCAAGACAAGTCCATCAAACAGTTATTTTTCATTAAACATTTTCGGCTTTTGTGTTACAAAATGAAGCAAGTATGAGCAAATTTTTATTTTATTTATTTATTTATTTATTCATTCATTCAGGACAATGCACATTGATTAACATGCACAACCGTACATGTAAATGTGCCAGATTGTAGCCCAAGGGCTAATTTCCATCTGCAGTCCAATAGGCAGGTTGGAGTTTACACAAAAGACATAGGATATAAAAAAAAGAAAATCAACAAGACAACAGGAAAAAAAGAAAAACAAGACAATTCATGTTATAAGAAGCATCTTTTAGGTTGCTTTCATTAAGATCCATCAACAAAGGACAAATCCTTGTAAAATCCTAAATAAGATTGCAGTACTGGGAATGAACCCGAAGATTGTAGACTTTCATACTTATTCTTTTGTTTATGGAACGGAAATATATAACTTGACATTGTCAAACTGACAAATTTAGCAGCTCCACTATTCAATCAGAAGTGGGTAGAGACCAAAAACAGATCTAAAAGAGAGCAAATACTGGACTTACATTCATCAGGTGCACACAAACTCGACTGATGATTTTGTAAAATAAAGGTATTTCAGGTTTTTGATTCTAGTTATTGCATTTCTGCCAGCAGCACTTAATAGATGTGGCCTTATAATTCAATCTGAAAAGATTCACCCTTGTCTCCTTGAGCCGAGAACAGTTTGTAGCTCAGCTCTTTGTCTGTAAAGAATAAAAGTGATATTCCTCAGGAGAAACGAAAAGGAATTCACTGGGTGTCTGTTTTTCTGTCGCTCCTTACACAAAACGGGGGGAATAAACCTCACAAGCAACAGTTGGCCTGGTTACTCTGAGTTAGGAAACACAGCCACTGACAAGCAGCCGGTTGAATGAGACAATAAGGAAGGTGACTCTGGCCGGCTGTGTGCGCTTGCTGCCTGCGTGCCCTGATGATTGGTTAATTGGATAAAGTCGTGCGGCGTGTGCGTGCAGGGATTACTCAGAATGGCTTAGCGTGTGTCTGCGTGCATGAGGTAGCAAAGACCTACAGCACTCAGGGTCACAGAGGAAAGATGGTCCTCATTTGCTTTGTTGAATCTCAGTCTTCATTGGCCGACGTTTCTGTTGCAGTGTTCGGCGCATTGCGGCCTGGGGCAGCAGATGAGGACTGTGCAGTGTCTGTCTTACACCGGGCAGCTGTCTAATGAGTGTGCAGACTCCCTCCGACCCACCACCATGCAGCAGTGTGAGAGCAAGTGTGACGCCACCCCCATCTCCAATGGCGACGGTAAGATGACAAAACGTAAGACACACATCTGACTCTGCCATCACATTCTAATAGTGCCGGCTCGGCGAGAAAAAGACGGACGGTTTCTATTCAAAATTGCAGCTCCTTTAAATGCAAAGGCAGATGGTTTATGTGAATACCTATTGAGCTGCACGTGCATTGCTTTCACACAAAGCCCCAATTGAAAAGGTTATAAACTGTCTCTATCTTCATCTTCACTGTTCTACTATGACCTAAACACACTTGGATGACACACTCCTCTACACTTTGCCAGCTACATTAATCTTTCCAGTGAGGTTGGATCATGGTCAAAGCGAAACAGCTCAACCCCTCCATATACACTTACACTTGATGGATGGTTATTCAGATGCATGGAGAAGGGCCTTTCGATTAGCCTGAATGGAAAACGTGAGCAGCGTTTACAGGCTGGCTAATGGGATTAGCTGTAGGCTAATTGTTCCTTTACGGACAGCAGTGAGGCAATGTCTCGTTTCATTTGGCTCTGCAGAGGCAGGGGCCAAAGCCTAATAAGGGAAGACACTCTGATCGTGATAAGGCATTTAGAGCACTGCCTCTCCGACATCCAGCAAGTAGTTTGTGTGTGTGTGTGTGTGTGTGTGTGTGTGTGTGCATTTTAGGGATGGCAAGAAGCCCAGTTAGTGAACGGGGCCAGGATCTGTCTCAGCCTCTGCGTCCAAGTATAGTTTAATTCTGTTGAGGCCTGAGGGAGATGGCACCAGCCCTCGTATAGCAGGTTAGCCCCAGTTTGTGCCCCTCATGGATTCTGTGAGTCACAGCGCTAATCATCTGATTCTCTGAAGAAAAACCACAGAAGGTTTTTTTTAAAAGCACTTACCACTGCAAGGTATCATAAAGACTAACCATCTGGGTGATTTGTGGCAAAAAAACACATTTCCTAATCAAGTTAGCGGAATGGATGTGTTCATAATGTAAACACAAGCAAAATATTTAGACATTTTTGCATTTAAAATGAATAATTGGAACGAAACCTGCAGGTATTGTAAAGCATTGGATCTAAAAGCATTCAGTTTCCTCAAAAAGGGCCTTAGAAGGGCGTCTGGGTAGCTTACCTGGTAGAGCGCGAGCCCTTATGTAGCCCTTACTCCTCGACACAGTGGCCGCGGGTTTGACCGACCTGCATTTCATTCTGAATTGCATTCTGTGTGGTGTTAAAAAGATACTAAAAAGTCTTGGATTTAACTTGGTGAGCCTGCAAAAACACGTGACTTATATAACTGATAATGAAGTTGTACATTCATATTCACATGGAAAACACACATGTCAATTTGAATTAGGAAAAACAGTTCAATTTAAATTATTTTATTTTATTCTTACAACAGACAAAATATTTGTTTTCATCCAGATGTGTTTGAGGGGTCTTAAAATACTTTCAGTACAACACTGGGCTAAGTGTTGTTAAATGACATTCTGGGCTTTTCAAAAATTGCAAGAAAAAAAGGTTGCTGCGAGTTGAATTTAATGGAAACAAATGGGGAAAAAAAACATAAAACATTACAAAAGTTAGTCGGGAAGCTAATTTCAAATGTGTAACAGTTCTTCACTCTTAAACCCAGCCCTCTTCTTTCTCTCTGCAGAGTGCAAAGATGTAAACAAAGTGGCGTACTGCCCGCTGGTGCTGAAGTTCAAGTTCTGCAGCCGTGCGTACTTCAGACAGATGTGCTGCAAGACCTGCCAGGGGCACTGACCCTTGGAGCATGAAAGCGAGACGTAGCGAGAGAAAAAGGCAAGACGGATGGAGGGAGGCTGATACGCCGCTGACAGGGATAGACAAAGAAAACAGGGCCGACTGAAAAAAACCGTCAAACCTCCGGCCCAGAGGAAGACAGACGGAGAGAGATCAGCGCTGGAGAAAGAGACGGAGAGAAGTAAGGATGTCCCTGTTCATCACACCTGGTCCTCTGGCCCTCCACCGCGGTGGAGTCCAGACCACGGCTCAGCCCATGACGCTGACACAAACTTTGTTTTTAAATTTCACTTCTGTGAAGTGGAACATGGAAGATTATTCGTTGCAGATGTTATTTTTATTATAATAATAATTATTGATTTAATTGTTAGTCTTCTTTTGTTTTATGAATCCAAAGTGCTGGACACATCGCTCGCAGAGGGTGTTACCCCCGGTGACGGACAGACGGAGGGGGGGGGGGGG
>NC_048422.1:22296613-22312692 GCF_013103735.1 Etheostoma cragini | reverse complement strand
GGGGGGTGACTCCTGTTTTTGGGACGACTGTGATGGTGCTGTTGGCAGGCAGACTTTTGGCTTCAGTGCACTTTTTTGTGTAAATACTTTGCCATTTCACTCGCTCAGATATGACGGAGAAACCCCATCAGTGTACTGTATATTTATTGTACCATTCCAAACAGAGCTGAGATATTGTCCTCTGATCATGTTTGTGTCAGATAGTAGCCTACTGTCATGGAAGGGAATGTAATGTGATCTCTGTGTTGGAATGAAAATAATACATACTGTAACATACGTTAAACCCTTATATACTGTAAGGATTTGTATATTATATATATGATGTTACTCCAGGACCCGAAAATACCACGTGGTTGTAGGAGGATTGTTAAATCACTTTTTCTTTCCCCAGACGGGTGCCTTAGTTCCTAAATCTTAAATCAGAGCTCGCCCAGAGTCAGTCCTACGTAGTGTTAAATATATTGTGAGGCGGGGCCTGGGCCACATGGAACACTTCTCCCAAACTGGCCTTCCCGAAACAGTTCAGATCACTATTGAAGGATTCATTTTGAAGGAGCATATTCTGTGAAGCAGCTTGTTGATGGGAATCACAGTGCAGTCACTATTTCTTACTCTTTCTAAGCTGGATGATTATTTAATCAAAAGTTGTCATGAGCTGAGAAGTGTGTTAAAGGAACAGTTTGTTGTTCGCTTTCTTGCCGAGAGTTACACGAGAAGATTGATACCATGCACTTTCACGGCTGTGCTGTAAATAGGAAGCTTTATCAAGGAGATGGTTAGCTTAGCTTAGCTTATCTTAGCTTAGTTTATACTGAAAATGGGGAAACATCTAGTCTGGCTCTATCCAAGCGTAAATACATCCACCTATCAGCACCTTTAAAGCACGTTATATCTCATTTCTTTAATCTGCCCAAATACCAAAGTGTAAAAAGAAACACTTTGCTGATTTGAATCCTTCCCATTTCAATGTGTACGTTCAGTTCAAACGAGGCCCACCATCACTGTATTTAACCCTCTATGTGTATTTAACGTTCGCAGTAGAGTCCTTCTCCAGCTGACCAGGTTGAGAGCATGCAAGTCTGAGACCTCTGCGGCGCCTGACTACCTTCCGTATGATGTTATTCCCCCCCCCCCGTGAAATGTTTTACACTTTCTATGTGTAAGAATCAAATAGACAACATAAAACAAGATCATTTGTATATTTCAGGGTAATTTGCCCTCTACTTTTTTCATGCTAAGCTACAGTGTTATGTTTAGTGTACAAACATGATAATGGTATTGATCTTTTCAGCTAATTTTCAGTAAGAAAATGAGTATGCATATTTCTCAAAATGTCTTAACTATTCTTTTAACTAAGTGACCAGCCATAAATGTACACACATCACATTTGTTTTGGATATTTTGCCAGACCACGTATTTGGTCTTCAGACACCCCTCTCCACATAAAGTTACCCCCTCGTTCTCTTTCCCTTTCCTTTCATCATCTTTGTCCCTCAGTGAAAAGACAAAAACAGACAACTCAATGGTGCTTTTCCCCTCTTGTATTTGATTTTGTATTTCCATGGAGTGCTGTGTTTACCTCTTCTTTCCCCCCCGTTCTGCTCCGACTGTTACAGCCTTCCCCAGGCTTTTGGTGCTATCAAGTGGATGCTTCCATTCATCCCTCCAGTGGGCTTAAAAGTGAGGCTGGATCCAAACAATATGAAACAATATCCTTGACAATATCTCTGTTGGTAAATGCTGGTCGTGTTATGTTTTGTTTGTGTCTGTTTATACCTCACACTGGGAATCTTCATTGTTAACCGTGTATTGTTGTTTGTGCCACCAACAAAATGGACACTCACCCGGTTGGAAGGGACTTACGCAGGGGACATTCCTGCTGGTGTAGGGGTTGTGAAAGGGAACGTCTCCATCACACACTTGTTATGGAGGCACAGTGGGAGTCTTTACAAATCTGAAAGGACAATTTAGGAGTTTGCAAGAATCTCATCGAAGCCGTTAACAACTAATTTCTAATTTTGCTGCTGCTACGTTTTCGTAGCCACCTTCAGTACGACAATGTCGAGCAGATTGGATTGGTTACCAAACCTTGAATGAGGCCGTTGGGAAAGGACAGAGGATGCTGAGAAGCATTTGAAATCCATTTAAACTGCTTGGACTAACTCACCAACTGGCTGCGGGACACGGAGCCTCCAGAAAAAGAAAAGTGAAATCCCTCAAACTGGTACTCATTGCTGTGAACTTGGATGTTTGAATGTCACATTGCTTATACCTGTACCTAAAGTGCAAGAGAAATGAAAAGCATCGTGAATAGTTGCGTATATTTTATATTCAGTATTAATGTTGGTACACTGTTACTAATTTTCTTTGATTTTCAAATGTAAATTATATGCTAATTTATTGCGTTGTCTCACTTGTACATTTATTTCACTGCATGCAAACTGAACTTTAGCATAGTGAAAAAAAATGCAGTGATGCAACTCTTCACCAGCCCCCTTTTTTTTTTTTTTTTTAAAGTAGATACAATAAAAAGTGCAGCTTTTAAAGAGACTCTATTAGTGGATTCATTTTTTTTTTCACTGCTTGTCAAAAAACACCAAAACACGACTGTGCAACATTTCTAACGGTGTACACAAGTGATCCCTGTGGGAGGAAAAAGCTCAGCATACACTGGTTGCCAGGGTGGATGCTCCGTTCTCACAGGCTTTAAGAGATATATACTCTTGTCCTTTCACTTAACTCTTGGAAAGCACCCACAGCACGAGAATAGCTAATGGCATCCCACCAGGATCCCCGTTACCCCTGTTGAAGAAATCCTTTCATTCGCTGCCTCAGTTTAGGATGACCGAATTGGAGAAGGAGGGCAACGTTTGGGAAAGCTGTTGTCCTTATCAACTTAACTCCGACACACTGTCTGCATCATCATCTTCGGAGATTCAAACATAATAAACATCAGCCACTCTGAAAGAGCGGCGTCAAACACCTTTCTGAACTGTCCCAGGCTCACAGCTCTGTTGCCATAGCTTTGGTATGGCACTTTCCTTCCTCTCATCCTGGACTCAAGTGTCTGGATTCACTCTTTGGGAACTGTGAGGTTTCCACTCTCCTTGGTAATTAATTCCAAATAAACGGTAACTAGCTCACTTGGCTGGGAAACACAGCCGTCTCCTTCTCATCCACAGTGTCCAATTACAGAGGGAGACGGATGGCCTGTTTGGTCTAATGTAACCAGTTTAGAATACCTGTACGTCTGGCCCAGCTTCTGTCTCCCGCGCTGGCCCGTCTACATGGGGTCTGGGATTACATGAGTCCTAACCCCACGCAGCTGAGGGCGACAGGAAGAGAAAAAAAGATAAGGTGATGGAGTCCATGTGCAGATGACCTGACAGCCCTGAGGCGGCAACATCACACGAAACATTTGCCCGCGATCATGTGCGCACATACGTTGACGATAGCTCATTGTAGATTGAACACACAAACAAAAGGTTTTCCTTTAGGAAACGTAAGCCGTTCACTGGATACCGGGCATGTACACACGGCCAATAGGCCTCTTGATGATGATGATGATGATGGTGATGATGATGCGATTAAAGTAAGGTCGAGTTCAAGACAACACATGTCATGTAGCTTTACTGGTCTGTATCTTTGAAATGCATGTATGGAAACTGTTTTCTTGGTTTCAGCACTGGTTGTCTGAGGCCTGGTCACATTAGAAAGTGGACACGTAGGACTCGATCCCCGGTCTCCGGGGGGAAAGTCCTTTGTTTGACCGATCCACCACGCGGGCCAACCTGTGTGAGTTTTCGGCTTTTCAATACTACTCGCTACCGTAATCGTTCTGTGATCTTTTATCACGTACTAGGCTTCCCAGTGAAATACATTACTTCAAAATGTATAATCAACATGACCTGTACATGAATCAACAGATTAAATAAAGTGAGCCTTTCATGAACTGCCAGGAGACTGGGCTGACAGGACTGTTTACAACGAATTCAAGAGAAGTACTGTGTGTTGACTTTATTAGTCGAGGTGATAATGTTAGTCTCCCTGACACGTCTCATGCGCATTTGACTGAATAAGTGACACAGTCATTTCCCAGCACACGGAGCTCACAGGCTGCTTATGATAAGAGGTGTAGAGAGGATTGGGAACAGATTTCTCTTCTCTGGGATTCTGCACTTCAAATGAAAACGGACAGTGACAGAAGCCATTGCTGTAGGCTTGTCAGCATTTAAAGGTTTCAGGCAAAAACAAAGGTGTGCAAGATGTGCCATCAAAGTACTAACATGAGGATGTAGGAATAGTTAAGACATTTTGAGAAATAAGCATATTCCTTTTCTTGAATAAATGAGAAGATCGATACTACTCTCATGTTTTGTAAACTGCACATAAAAACTACAGCCAGAAGACGGTTAGCTTAGCTTAGCATGAAGAAAGAAGAGGATAAGAAGTTGCATGGCAGAACAAAGGTGTGCAAGTTGTCATTACATTACTTACAGAAGGACACACAAAAATGTTCACAAAAATGTTCAGGTTTTTGAACCTTTTGTGAATGATTTTGTCCTTTCTGTCAAACTTCAAGATTTTTTCAGCCACGTTTTTTGAATTCTCTCTGGGAATCTGTCAACCTGATGACAGGCTGTTGAATTCATTCAGAGGTGTGAGGATTAGTTGTGAGGATTAGCAAAGGGACAAACAACACGCCTCTCTCAGGGTTCATCGTTCTTTTTTAAAGTTGCTGTGGTACTGCGGTGTCGTCGATGAGTTCTTGAAGTGTTTCCGACACTCCTCCATTTGAACACCGTGTAGCAGGACAGACAGGCCCAGATGGTGTTGCTGGAAACAGTGCATGCACGGGGGTCTGACAAGCAGGAATACTGGCCAAAGGTCACGGCTGTAGCACCTGCTATCTACTGGACTCTGTTAAGGCTCAGTCCTGTTGAGCCTCGCTGCTCTTCCCCACAGCTGAGGCCCAGACTGAACTTCCACGGACGAGATCAAAGCGCAGGAGAGGGCAAAAGCCCTCACGTATACCAGGACGATGTGTTTTTTCTTTCACACCTGTAAACATTTGAAGAGAAGTGTTTCATCTGTGCACCGTGGCCTCTTTCAAAGCTGTCCAGTGTCAAGAGCGCCACACTTTTCTAATCAGCTGTGAAGCAAACACAAACATACGTGTTATTTGCATTTCAACAGGACCTCCTAACGGCCTTGTCACATCACAAAGTGGCACATTGAACTCGCTTGTCGTAATTCCCCAAAAGTAAATTCTGCTTAAATAAATTTAGCAAATGGGGGGTGGGGTGGGGGGGCCCTGGTGGCTCACCTAGTTGAGCGTGCGCCCCATGTACTAAGGCTCAGTCCTTGCTGCAGGGGCCCAGGTTTGCAGTCCTTTGCTACCTGTCGTCCCCACTCTCTTTACCCTCTTTCCTGACTTCATCTGTCCTATCAAAAAAAGCACAAAAAAATCTTTAAAAAATATAGCAATTGTGCTTCTTCATGAGAAAATCCACCACTTGTGATGATCCACACAACATTTTTTGAATGTGGGAGTGCCCTGGTAGCAACATGAACCTTTGGTTTCTTTCAGTACAAGACTTGTTCCCCCAAAATGCACCACAGAGCGCAACAGGAAGTCATTCCTACCCGTGGCCATCCGACTTTATAAGTGCTCCCTCTGAGTCTCTGACACACACACACTTAGTGAGTTTGAAACTGAACAATATTACTGTTTTGAGCAATAACACTGGCTTAAAATGTGTGCAATACTCTGCTGCTACTGTTTATTCATTATCACTGTTCACCATTACAATTCCTTAATTATGTAAATACTGCATCATATACAGTCCTTTAACTATGTGAGTACCTAACACATCCACACTCCTTGTATTTCTTTATCTGATATTTATATAAATTGTGCAACTGTAACACAGAATTTCCCTGCATGGATCAATAAAGTATTTCTGATTCTGATTCTGATGCACGTTGTTGCTCACCAGACCCAAAGTCAGGGTCCCAGATCAGTCTTTAATCTGTAAAGGCCGGATTGGGCTTCAAACAAAGCCGGTTGTGTGAAGTGTTGTGTGTGAACGGCCACACTCACTGGCAGGGTGAAAAGCCTGTTATCTCAGAGAAGGGGCAAAACATAATGGGGAATAATGGACAATATCAGACATTCTCTCCTGGAAGACATCCTTGGTGTTGCACTCGTTAGCGCCCAGCCCATCGCTGCGTGAAGGGGGCCCACTTGTCAAAGAACAGGAGGGGGTGTCACACATACGGAGGTCTTAACTCTTCCGGCTTCATGCTGTAAGCAGCGGTTCAGCAGGTAGCTCGGTCACCTTTAAGGGATTTGTTCATTTACTGTCTTCTGTCAGCAGGACAGACAGCAGATAAATGGATTAAGCGTATAAAAAATCAATAGCCAATCACTTAGGCCAGTGGAGTAAAGCCAAGAGCTTTTGCTTGGTTGTGGGTGAGGCTGAATAATGATGTGTGTGTGTGTATGTGAGTGTCATTTGGGTAGATGGTGCTCTTGAACAGCGCGCTCCGTGTAAGGCATACTTAAGGACATCCTCTCTCGGGAGAACATTATGAAATCCATCAAGAATGAATCATGTCATGATTTAGCCTCTTCTGCTCCAACCGCCCACGACTTTTAAATGACAGCAACCTAATGAGGACAAACGATAATGGGGGGTGTAGTCCAGAGAGCTACAAGGCTCATGGTTATTACTCCGTCCAGTTGCATTGGAATGCTGCTTCTGTCTCAGTTTCATAGCCTCCATGTCCTTCACTCTGGACAAGGAAACGGTGAATCTTTGTCTAAAACACGGACGCACCGAGGACATCCAGCGGAGACACGTTGAAGTTTTGACAGCAATCTTGATGGTCCACTGTTATATGAACCCTCTTAACATATATTCTCTTAGTAGCTTGTAACAGTAATTATGTTCTGATGTAACAGTGTTTTATGGATGAATAAATCTTCCTTTTTCATAGTGTCTTAGTTGTCCTTTGAGTCATTCCTCTGCGCTCTCATGACAATGAAAAAGTGGCTCTAAGGACAAAATGGTCTGGTCGCAAGCAATTTAATTAATTGACTAGATATTCATCAATCAAACGCCCTATTTTAGATTTCAATTGATAGAGTTGTCCTTGTCTTTATGATATTAAAATAGCACATTCACAACAGCAAATAACTCTCTGCTTTAAAGTCAAATTCAAATTAAAAAACTGTCTTTTCCTTTTGTAAGCCAACTTTCTAAACGGTGTGTATATGGAAATGATTCTGTTAAGAGAACCAAACCACATGCAGTATCCCTACTCAGCTGGCCTGGGCCCTGGGGTGCTATCTTTGAAGTACATTGTCTAGAGTGGGATTGTGTCTGAACTGTTAAAATGTTTCTGATAGCGGTGTTAGATTAAAAGTCACAGGGTGACCAGAGTCATTATTATTTATCCTTTTGGGCATCATGAATATTTGTACCACATTTAATGGTAATCCGTTCAATAGTTGTTATGATATTTCAGCCTGGACCCAGACAGACATCCCTGTCCTCAGAGATTCACGGCTTGTGTGCCTAAAAACATTATTGATAAAACCATAATGATCAACCTGGAACAATTAAATTGACCTAAAACCAAAAGCTGAAATAATAACTAAAACAACGTTTTAATAATAGGACTGCACATGTACTAAGACTGGTTGACTGGTTGCTGAAGCTGCCGCGGGGAGTTGTTGTCACTATACACTGTATACACCCCTTCATCTTTAGTTTTCAAGGGGTATACACCCCTTCATCTTTAGTTTTCAAGGGGTATACACCCCTTCATCTTTAGTTTTCAAGGGGTACACACCCCTTCATCTTTAGTTTTCACGGGGTATACACCCCTTCATCTTAGCCCCAGCCCTTGTTCAAAAAGAGTGTTGGGACAGCACTAGGTCTCGCGTGAAGGCGCAAAAAACCAAGGGTTAGGGGTAAGGGGTAGGGGGTAAGGGGGTAGGGGTAAGATAGAGAACTGAGACTCAGCCTATATCTCCTACCTGGCCTGGGAACACCTTGGGGTCCCCTGCTGGAGCTCCTGCCCCCGCGACCTGGCCCCGGATAAGCAGACAAAGATGGATGGATGGATGGTTGGCATCCACATGTAAACCAAACCACGTTACATCTCACCAAAATTCAATATTATACTTAACTCTTTCTCTGATAATCTCTCACAATATGGAATAAATTCACCCAGAACTTAAATTAGGTTAGATAACGACTGCCTTCCATGTAACTCAATGCTAAATAGTCTTTCAGTTTAAGGTGAAATATTAGTGGGGTTTTCTCTTTTGAATTTAACCTTGGTCTTAGTTGTAGTCCTGGGCTTAGTTTAGTTTCCTTCTGTGTGAGGAGAAATAGCGTTCATTCCTGATCAGTCCTGTCCAATTGCTGTGGTATTGGAAATTTCATGGGGCAGGCCTGGCTTGGACCTCGTGTGTTTGGCAAGACAAACAGGAATGAATCTGCTATTGTTAACAGCTCACTGCTCCATTTTCTTCCTCCGGCTGGCAGAGGCTCCTGCACCTCTGCACTGACATGTTATTTTCAAGATTTAACTATGATCCACAAACATTATGGCAACAAAAGTGCATCGCAGCGCTGCAAGACAAAACTGCTTATTTACAGTCTGTTCTAACAAGTGTGCATGCTAATTTTGCTCCGGTGTAATATATTGTGAGATTATTGTTCACAGAGGGGGGGAAACGATGAAGTGATGTATTAGGGAAGACTTGGCCTGGATGAAAAATAAGCTTATAAAGTAGCTGTGAAATATAATCAGTGACATAAGGACATGTATTCAACTAAAGCATATTAAAGGAGATGGGGGCCCTGATTCAGCTCGTGTTAAAGGATCACTTTACATTTTTTTAAAGTCTTAAAAAACAATACCTACATGTCCAGATGTACATTTAAAGAGTTTCTGAAGACTGTAAGATTTCCTCCTGTCCATTCTGGCTGTAAAGAGATCCCTTGCTAACAAAATGACCTTGCTCAACTTTTACCACAATGCAACGTCATCTATGTGCACATTACTGGTAGATTATTTTGTGCCGTCACAGCTATATTCCTACTGTATTCCTACTGACCTCTCGATTGTCGCAACAAAAGATAAAATAATTGCTGCCTCGATAAATGAAACAACCCCTCGAAAAGTCTGCAGTTTTCATTCTGTATAAAAATGCATTAAAGAAGATTACGTCTAAAGTTACCATGAACCTTCAGCAGTCTAAGTAATTAACATTGTATGTTCCAAAGGTACTGTTTACTTGGTCAGTGGCTCTTAGCGTCAGATACAGACGCAAAAATCACACTTTAGCGTCTGGATGGGCCGCACAGAGCAGCAGCAGCTGGTCCATGACTGGAAGACAGACCTACAACCAATCAGAGCAACGGATAGACCTACAACCAATCAGAGCAACGGAGTATGTGACCTATGTAGAACTTTTACCGAATCCCGTAGGAAGGACGTCAAAAAAGCCTCTTTCCGATCGATAAATGCCTTGATCGCGGTTCTCTCTTCTTCTTTTAAAATGAATGCGCTGTCGATATCTTCTATAACAGACGCCACGGTGGATTCTACAGATTCTCCAGCGGAAGCCGTCTTTGTTGTAAACAAATTCAACCCAAGGGCTCTTGGGTGACGTTGTTGATTACGTTGCTGTTGACCATCTGTCCATCATCCTATTAAGCCCGCCCTGACAGTGTGGTTGGTCCGAGCAGCTCTGGTTCGAGCATAGACCGAACCTCCCGACCTCTAGTGTTGTGGGTGAGTCTAAGTCCGGCTGGCACCCAGGCTATGCTTTTGTATAACAAGAAGAAAAAGCTCGGTAGGAATAATCCCCGCTGAAGTGTTGTGTGAAGTGTTGGTTGAATTTCTAAGAGATGAAAGGGATAATCTCGCTATATTTAGCCCTGACCCACAAGGTCAAGATAGTGGTTGTAGAGTTGCTTGATAATGCTATTACTATTCCATCTCATCCCTATCCCTGGCAGCAACATGACCAGCAGCAAAGAGTAGTATTTCCTGCTCTGAGCTGGGCAGGGTAACACCGGGGGGGGGGCACATTAAGTGTTTTCCTGGTGGTGCTGGAGAGGAATTACACTGTCTTGTATCCTTTTAACATAAATTACTCATGTATGCGGCAAGCAATGTCCTCAAAAAAGCTAATTTATCTGAGCATTTCTGTGTGTCTTCATGCAAAATGTTTGATGATTTCTTCTTTCAGCTTCTCTCTCAACGGCGGCACATCTCAACCTGACCTGGACCCAGAAGCACACGGAGTCAGTCGGATCACAGTATCACCTGTTTTAGATTTGCGGCAGCTCCGGCTGAGTCGGGCTCATAATGTAACATTAACTCTCTTTCCTGTTCCATATGAACATTTGAGCGTAATCCCAGAAGTGCAGTAAAAAATAGTGTGCTGGCCAAATGCAGCTCCTGGTCACACACACGGCAGTGGCAGATCATTTACCCCCGAAAACCACCGCAGTGAGGTAAAGTCTTTGGTTTAAACGGTTCCTTTTTACAAGCTCTGCCTGCTCCAGTGGTGACCTGAGCAGGACAGTGTGGCAGACAGACAGAGTGGTTAGACCATCACTGGGTCCGCCTCAGCCTTCAAGGAATGGTTTTGTATTTCGGGAAGTAAGGTTTTTTTACTAAGAATTAGTCGGGAAGATTGATTCAACTCTCAAGTCTTTTTAATATAAACTAAAACCAGAAGATTTTAGCTTAGCTTTAGCATAAAGACCGGTAAACAACGACAGAAAGCTGTCCATTGTTTTTGTTTGTTTAACTAGACAAAGTATTTCTACATGTAACCCCACATAAATATATTTAACTGCAGTTGTTGGTCTCTCAATCCAAACAATAATAAATCACTCAGTTTGGTGAGGTGGTGAAGTAGAGTGGGATCATGGGAGACAGGTACTTCTGTATAAGATTCCTTCCGAGTTCATCGTTCAAGAGTTTTCTTTTCAGCAGAAGTCTTCTCCTCCCTAAAACAAAACTGATTAAAACCCGTAAAACACTGAATAAAGCAGTTTCACGTTAAACATCTGTTTCTACAACGCTGGTCAGCTTTTCGGCGGAGGGTCTTGGAGCCCAGCTGCCGCTAACGTTTGCTCAGCGTGGGTCTCATTTTATTAACCCTTGTGTTGTCGTCGGGTCAAATTTGACCCATTTTCAGTTTTTTCATCACAAAAAATGGCCCTTTGAAATAAGCTGAAGATGTCAACTTAAGAAATATCAAATAACTTTGGAAAAAAACTTTTAAAAAGCCCCCACCACAATGAAAAAGTGACAAAAATGTCAGAAAAGCGATAACTTTTCTTCATGGTTGACGAGCAGACAACACAAGGTTTAAGACATTTCTGACAATGTCGCCATAAACTCAACATTATGCTTTTGGTTATGATTAAAAATAGATGGCAGGGCTGTTTGATTGTAGAAAGAGTCAAATCATTACAGACTTTTTATCAATGCTATTTATTTATTTTTGTTGCAAAAGTCAAAATTCTCACATTTTAAATGTTAGATAACATAAACAGAAGAAGTATGGCAAAAAAGCGTCACATTACACACAATCAAATCATGAGCTTGATCGTCACTAGGACCACAGCTGTGTGAGTGACTGAGCGTGGTCCGGCTGGAGCTGGTCTAAGGGAAGAAGCCTTTCCATCACACATTACAGGGATCGTATAAGCTCAGTTCAGCATCCTCAATCCAGATGTTGGAGCCAGGAGACAGTTCAACAACGTGGGGTGTGAAGTGGACAGGCAGGATGGGGAGGAGTTCCTCAGGGCTCGGGCAGGAACTGACCTACGACCTTACCTTGGCCTTCTTCTCCTTCATGATCTTCTTGCTCTCCTCCCTCCTCCGTTTATTGACGGGGTTGCGTGGGTCGTAGATCTCAAACGTGTCCTCGTCCTGCATGGCGGCGTCCTTGACTTTTCTGGTTTGCTCATCAAACTGCAGAACGTGGGCCATCCTAAATCAGATGGAGAGAGGGGGGGGGGGGGGGGGGGGGGGGGGGGGGGGGGAGTTCAAAGAACAGCATCAGAGGATCCACTAAATCACCGCTCTGCAGAGCTTTCACTAGGAGCCTCTTCTGCTTTAAGCAAGTTAGATTACAATATTATAATCACAATGGGAAATACTTGAAATTGAAAGACAGCAGGGTTTTTTTCCGCCGCTGCTAGTAAATAATATCTAAAGGATTATAATAAACTTCATTTGTATTCAAACCGGCAGATAAAAGGGGTTAGACTGACTTTTTTTAACATAGCTTTTTCGGGTGCCTGGTGAGCTCGCCTGGTGGAGCATGCGCCCATATACAGAGGCTCAGTCCTCGCCGCAGGGGCCGCGGGTTTGGTTCCGACCTGCGGCCTTTTGCTGCACGTCATTCCCCCTTTCATGTGTAACCTGTCCTACCGAATAAAGACCTAATGCAAAAAATCTTTTAAAAAATGTAGCTTTTTCTCTGCGTTTTGACACATTAACTGTATTTTCGGTCAGAAAATGAAATGAAAATGGATCTTCTAGGAAACTCCTGCCAGGGTGATGATTTTCTTTGTTGATCAAGTGTCGAAGTGTCGACATGGAAACTGAGTTTTTGGCTAATGTCAGAGTGTGCACCTTTACCTTCTAACAGAAGAGGATATTTTGTGTGGCCCAATCAGTGCTGCTTCTGACCACTAACGGGACTTTTCACATGTCTACACATACATGCACAAATGCAAATGTGACTTTATTGAGGGAACAGAGGAGTCAAAATCCACTATAAAGCAAACAATGCATCACTGCAGCCAGGTAGCTATGATAATAACGTTTGTTTTTTTCCAGACTTTGGCATGCCAATGACAGCGCTTCCATTGTGTTCCTACGTTTTCATTTGGAAACAGTGTCTGTGTGGACAGGGTGTTCTTTGAGAACGAAACACAAAGAGATGACAACTTAACATTAAAAGCATAAACCAATTAAAATATTTTTTAGACTGGCCGAGTGCTATGCTTGCAGTCATGCATTCACATACTTTGATAGTTCATTCGATGCATTGTGAATATGAAAACACAGCTTATTGCAGCTCTAAAGGAATCATCATGGACGTAGTTGAGTGTTAAATTATAGCGATTAGCTCAACTTCATTTCAACTAAGCCCAAAATATTTCCAGAATCCTCTGTATTGTTGTCTGTTGGAAGCTAATATGCAGCCACTTTAAGCCTATAAGGGCACACAAGGTGTTTTGAACACAGATTTTAAGCC
The DNA here is from genome assembly GCF_013103735.1 of Etheostoma cragini. Classification (NCBI taxonomy): domain Eukaryota; kingdom Metazoa; phylum Chordata; class Actinopteri; order Perciformes; family Percidae; genus Etheostoma; species Etheostoma cragini. The sequence goes on along the minus strand of NC_048422.1, from coordinate 22,299,380 downwards.
TTGTTGGAATTTAGAGACACAAGAGCAGCCAGACAAAATGGTCACAGCATGAACCGAGTCTGGTTGGGGGATACACTACCATATTTAGACTGGTATTGAATTTATAGTAAAAATGACTTAAACAACCACACCAAAAACACTTTCTTTGACAGAGAAGCATTAAGCAGGTATCTGAATGTGCAAAGTGAGAGTTACAGTAATAGGGCTCATATTTTTCGAGGGATTTTAGCAGTTCAGAAATCCGGAAAGAAAGCCCCGCTCCCCGGAGAACAGACGCTCATGTGTCTTTCATTTCCCCAGTCAGTTTCTCTTCAACCCTAAGACAGATTAAAGAATCAGGACATTCCTCACAGGAGGTATCAGTGTCACAGATAAAACCCATTTTCTCCTACTGACACCATTCCTTCAGCTGCTGTGTGAATGCTATCAGTAAAACTAAACTAAACAGCGGGAGTGACTCGCCAGTTGTTTTCAGTAATGCTAACAGCAGCTCCATGGATAGCAGCCAGTCTGCCGCTCATAAAATATCTAACATTTATTAATAGTATCTAACGACTATTGGATGGATTGAAATTCATGGTCCCAAGAGGATGAATCCTGGCTATTTCCCTGACTTTTTCATTTAGCACTACTTAGCTAAATGCTAGCTCAAAGCACCGCTGTGCTTCAGTAAAGCTTCCCAGAGGTGCTCGCGTGGCTGTAGCCTGTTAACTGCCAGTAAACTCCATCAGAGCTGCGTGTTGGATGCTCAAACATCTTTGTTTTGAAAACCCCCCAATGTTGGATAAAAGGGGGGCTGTGTCTGTCAGTTTCTGTAACTTTCCGGAATTGTTGATCCGACTTTGACACGTAATCACGCTGGGATTGTCCAGCTGTGCAACGGTGAGGAAGGAGCCAGAGTTTGAACAACGAGTCCAACACTATAAAGGCCTCCCAGGAGAGACTGTCAGGAGAAACATGCGCAGTTATCCCCGTATTTTAACAATCCCCCCGCCTCTGAGATGGCAGGGTTTTCTAGTCGGACAACTCGTCAAAATTAGTCAAAAGTCAAATATGTTTTTTGGGAGCAATTTGTTAAATAGTATCAAGAAGAGAAACTTCAGCAAATTAGAGGAGAGAGAGAGAGAGAGAGAGAGAGGGAAGGAGGGAGGGGGAAGATGAATAAAAAGCTTAGACCCCTCTCAACCTGATGGTGAGTTATTAACTGGCTTCGTTGACTGCAGTTCATCAGACATTGTAATTTCTCTCGACGTCCATACACTAAACTAACTGCATCTACACTAGTAACACACTAGTGCGCTTTGCCAGACCATCCACACGCTGTTCATTGGCATTTCTTTAAACCAATCACAGTGAGATGCTGTTGAAGGAGCTCTAAGCAATGTCACGCGTGTTTTAGGTTACCTTGGTTGTCACAAACAGCAAATATCTCCTGGAAATATCTCCTGTATTCTGCATCTATTGATCATCAGCTTATTGATTATCAGCTTATTGATCATCAGCTTTACAGCTTTAAAGGGATTAAAGCTGATGATCTATAGACGTTCCACTTCCAGGATTGCTCGGGTCAACAGGTCTCTCTCATCTGCTAGAGATCACTTACATTTGACATGAGCAGTAAATAAAGAAACTGTGTATTCTATATTGTGTATTTTAGAGTACTGTGGTGCCTTGTCTACTGTGTATAGCACATGGTGTGTGGTATGCTGCTGCACCCCTACACTCCCAGCCGCTCTCTCAGGTCAGCTGACCAGCGGCTCCTGACGATGTCTAAAGCTAGGCTTAAGCTCAGAAGGGAGCGAGCGTTTGGCGTCGCAGCTCCAACCCTTTGGAATGGGCTGCCTCTGCACATTAGACCGGTCTCCTCTCTGTCCCATTTTAAAACTCTTCCTAAGAACCATCTCTTTTCTTTGGCTTTTAACACCAGGTAGTGTTGATCTTATGTGTATCCTTGCATATTGTTACCGTATGCTGGCGTTGCATTTTAGTTATTTTATTGAATTGCCTTTATCTTCATACGTGGTACCTCATCTTTTTATTGTGTTTTTATTGCGTCATTGATTTATTCTGTATTATCTCTTTGTGCATCACTTTGGAACCCTTGTGTTTGTTACAAACGTGCTATATAACTAAAGTGGATTGGATTGGATGTGCGTATATGTGTGTGTGTGTGTGTGTGTGAGTGTGCGCACACACTGCACTCTCTCCAGCGTTCATTTGAAATCGGCAGGAGTTGTGACAGCTCATCTAGAATGTCATGGCTAGACTCCGGCAGACCCTGAGGACTCCTGCTGTGTGAGCGGGCTGCCTCTGATAATTTGTCTAGCAGTCTGGGTGCTGACGGCCTGCCGGCCGTACGCCTCGCAGTCGCACAGCTCCGAGACGGCGTTCAGGGCTCATCAAAACCACTCTCTGCCGCCATGATGCCACGCTACAGAAGCCTCTCCATGTTTCATCATTACATGCTTCTTCTTTTTTTATTACCTTAAATCAATGCATTAGGTCACCTTTCACATCTGTCTGTAGCTTTTACATATATTTAAACAGTGACAAGATCAAATAAATGTTTTCAATTATCCTTTTTTCATTAGCGACACTTATTATTTATATTTTTTTGCTTGACTAAGGGGTTGGAAATTAAGGAGTACAGGAGGGATGGTAAGAGAAACTCCTTGCAATGAGAGCATGGACCCTCAATGTGAGTTTAGTGTTAGTGGAGACCGAGCGGGAGGAGGAGGAGGAGGGGGAGGAGGAGGAGGAGGAGGAG
>NC_048422.1:22275551-22296513 GCF_013103735.1 Etheostoma cragini | reverse complement strand
ACACACACACACACACACACACACACACACACACACACACACACACACACACAGCCCTTCACTTCACTTCACTTCACTTCACTTCAAGGGGGCTTCTCGAGACTAATAGCAACTACAGATTTTGTTATTCTAAATCTCTCACACACAGACACTTTGCTCAAATTCAAACACATGGTATTCATTTCAAGCCCCTACTCTGTGTAGTAAGACTTTGAGATCTTTGGTGAAAAACAGAATATGAGAGGAAAACACAGCGTCAGGGCTGATTTCCTGTTGGCCAATCTGGTGGCTGCGGGTTGAAATCCTAACTTGACAACACACGCACACGCACACAGACACACACCTCGAACTTTCCCACACATTTATCAGAGCCCTAAAGCAAGGTTGGATCTGGTCAGCTTCATCATTGCTGGTTTTCTGCAGTGTTTGACTATTTTAGTGCCACATTTAGGCTTCTATCACTGTGATATGAAATGGCTTTCTTTTTGATTCAGTGTTCGCCACGAGGGTATCAATAGGAATAACACAAGCAGCAGAGGCTAATGAAAAAGGACTTTTGTCACGCCTGAGATTTACCGTCGAAAAAGCCGCGTGACAGCCAAAATGCTTGTTGAACTCTCCAGGAGCACTCGGGACTCTGGTGGGCTCACACGCCGCTGCTAATCTCTGCTACGGTGAATAGTGTCAGTGATTTAAAGCTGAGCAAGAATACTTAACACGGCAGCTATTTCATTCTGCCTTATACAGTACTCCTTTTCCAGATGCATAAGCTTTCATACTGTTCATCATAAAACACTGACAAAAAGGTCTTCCTAACGTAGGTTGGTATGAAATTACAACAATCGCAGATGAAGTAAAAGAAAAGTTCTAAAGTAAAATAGAAGGTTTTACGTCAAGTTGCAGTTTACATGCATGTCCGTCCAGACTCACATACTATACAAATGTAGGGAAGGACTTTAAAGGAATATGATAAAAAGGTACTAAGTGTGTGTGTATATTTATGTATGTGTATATATTTATGCTTCAGACACATCTTCAACCTGGCAGCACAGAAGGCTCACTGACCATCCTTTGTCGTCGTCCTCTGCCAGCTCCTCCACGGCGTCCTCTGGAGCCTCCTCTGTGATGGCCGAAGACAGCTTGGACTTGAAACGATTGAGGAGTTCCAGTGTCTAACAAAATAGATCAGACTTACTTTGATATATACGCAGTACAAACCTTACTACCTAGGACAGAGTCCCCACTCTGTCTCCTGAACTGGTTTGTATTTCATGTTCAGTACTGGATGACGTTTACCTGCTGTTCTCGGCTGGAGCCTTTCTTTAGTTTTTGTTTCCTCTTCTCTTCGTACTTCTTTCGTCCCTCCAGATACTCTGCCACCGCCTCATTGGCTGGCTTTTCATCCACTGGAGAGACAAGAGAGACACCACTTCTGATTACTATTAACTCTTTATTCACTTTATACAAATCCTAGAAGTCTGTGGCAATGTGAAACCAAATCATTAAGTACTTTACAAAACACGTTCAAAATGTAAACATAACTGTTGAGCTTTTTAAATCCAGTTCTTATTATTTATGAAAAGAAATGACAAAGTTGTCCTGTTAGATAATTTCCCAAAGTATGTCTGACCCAGATTTGAAGACTTTAGACCAATCAGAACAAATATTGTGGCATTTTTCCTTATCATTTTAAATAAAGTCCTTATGCACAATTGGGTTAAACTGGTGTTACTGAAATAGCAATATGAATAATTTATAAAATAATTAATTCATTTTTAAAATATCTGATAATATATAAATTGTAAAAGTCAATTTTAAGCTAACTCTCCAAAATTACACTTGAAATAGTTCCAGGTTCTTAATGTTAATTTATTCTGGGTTTCTTAATCTTCTGTGATAGATAACTGAATATCTCTGTGACTTCAGTCTGTTGATCTGACAAAACAAAGACAATTTCAAAAAACATCACATTGGACTCTGGCAAATTAAGATTTTCACTATGTTCTGACAATTTATGGACTAAGTGATTAATTAAAAAACCAATCGGTAGAATGATCGACACTCAAACAAACGTTAGGGGCAGCTCAAAGCTAAAAGTAGACCGTGCAGCAGACTGGTGCTAAGAATGCAGGCAGAGAGAGTTAAAGTCACTGCTGACGGGAATTCTGGTAACATTTTTCCGGCAAACTGTCCTACTGTGCAGTATATGTGAAGTAGTACCTCATCATGAATGAGAAATAGAGAAAGAAAGGGAGAAAGATAAGAGAGAGAGAGAGAGAGAGAAACAATCAGCATGCTGACATTGGTGTCTCATGCAGTTAATGTGCTTCTGTAAATCTCCAGCTCAGACACACAGGCTGTGAAGTCACAGAGTGGCAGACAGTGAGCACAGTCTGTTGGCTGCCGCAGCGCTGTCTTTCCACAACAAAATGTGATGTCCCACACACACACATACACATACACACACACACACATGCATGCACGCACGCACGCACGCACGCACACATACAAACACACAAACACACACCGCCACTAGCCCCGGGACAGCGTCATCTCGCCTCTGGGCTGGATGCTGGGACACATTCAGCTGCACCAAACAAATGATGTAACAGAGAAAACACTGAAGTCCACTGCTTGTCATTCAGTAAGAGCTGCAATGTTATGGGTTTCTGTTAATGTGTGCTGCATAATAATAATAATATATACTTTATTAATCCTGCCAGACATGTCCTCGGTTATTCTGCTTACATAGAAGTAACTTAGCACGGATACACACACAATTTATTACAAATACACAATAGTCCATTTGTGTAGGTCTTAATGATAAATCAAGTTTATGAAATTATAGTCCGAGCCTTAGCCTCCGTCTCTGAGAAGTAAAGGGTTTCTTTCCCCTAAGCAGATCTTAGTGTAGTGAGCTCTAGAGGGGCTCGTAGCATGCAGACTTGATTTGTTTCCCCCTGCTTCCAGTCTCAATGCTAAGCTAAGCTAACTTCTAGCTTTACCAGAATGGTATCGATCTACGGTATCAAACTCTCTGCAAAACTGCAATGAGCGTATTCCCAAAAATGTTTAAGTATTCCTTTGAATTAGGATAACTTTGCCTTCTTGTGGATAAAGATCAAGATTTCTGTAGTTGTCCCAAGGGAGATTTGTGTTGGACAAAAGGCTGCTTTTACTGTAATAAAACACCAGAAGGTGACTTTTATAAAAGGTAAACACACACACACACACACACACACACACACACACACATTTACACGCCGATGGACACTCCAAACAGGAGGACCTGCGGATCAAAACGTCAACCTTGTGTTTAATGGACGAGCCGCTGTCGCTCCTGAGCCACAGCCATGTGATAAACTTAGAGAAAAAACTTGTTTCAGAAATACAAATACATCCATTAAAATATAAAACACTAATTCATTACATCTCAAATGAAATGTTATAATGTATATAATTCTAGCCATCCACATATTGGAAGACATTTCACTCAAGTAGTAAGTACATTGGCACATTTTTTTTTTAGCAAATTAATAGTCATGTGTAAACTAAGTTCCCCTCAGGAGGAACGTACCAACCAAAGGCTTCAGTCCCACTGGGCATTTGAGTCGGCCGTCATTTAAGAAAAGCATGCAGTTATTCTTGCTTCCCTGAGCTTTTTTGGCTGTGAATACTAAAACTACGGAGCAATCACTGGAATTTTTTATGGAAAATCTAAGCGCAACACTTTCCGTGCTCACCCGAGTGTCGACATGGAAGTCTGCTCTGCCGCTCGAGGGCCAGACCTTTTACTCTTGATTTATGAGACCAACAAGTGATCTTTCTCCATCCCCCCCCCCCCCTCCGTCACCTCTCCTGCTGCAGCCTGTGACATGCTGACTGATGACGCCCCGAGGTCCTACATGAGGAACACACAGCACCTTCTCCAGCTGTTGTCGCTAACCACTATCTTTGAGTTTGATGGCCTTTCTAACTACATCCCTCCCCTGCCCTGTCACCCGGACTCCAGGGAGCAACAAATCAAGCTGCTGATGTCGCAACCAAAGGATGTTGTGGACGACAAATGCCTCTTCAGTGGGATGAAAGGTTCCTCTTCTCTGTTGAACAAAGAAGGAAACAGTGGCGAGCTGTGATGCAACACTACTGCTGATCATCAATAAAAAACGCATCAAAAATGATATTGTAAGTTAGTGTCCAACTGTCCATCATCGACTATGCAACTGAAAGACTGTCGTGTGAAAAAAACTGACATGGGCAAAAACTGTCTGAAGGCATATTGAGGAGACAAAATAACACGCTGATCTTGATCACAGGTAATTGCCGTTTCAAATATTACTCTGCTGCAACATTATGCAACAGGCAGCTGTGTATTAACTCACCGAGGGCACGCACACACTTGTGATGTCACCGCCATTAACGGCGTTAACGCACACCTATTTTAACGGTGTTAATTGTTTTATCGAGAGATTAGCGTTCTTTTTGGCCTAGCAAACTTTGTAGTTCTTTTCACATGCTGCATGCATGCCCCCCCGTCAAAGTATTCTTTTCACCCTGTGATTGACGGACAGTGTTATATTGTGTGAGAGATTATTGGCTCCGAGTGTGAGTGTTTGTGTGAAATTGAACACTACAGTAGACTACACGGCAATGTTGTTTTCAGTTAAAAAATAATGGGACAAAATTAAATTAAAGGACATTTAGAATAGATAAAAATGTGCGATTAAATGCAAGTTAACTATGACGTTAATGCAATTAAATATTTAAATAGTTGGAAAGCAGTAGCACACACACGCATAACCTGTATATATAATATATATAATATCTAAGCGGGATAAAGAATGCTGCCACATCGTTTAAGGTGGGTATTGAATGGACAGTGGTTTCAGAATGGCTCTCTTATTTTTGGCTCTGGCACCCAGCGGTTGTGCCAAGAAAGAGGAAACCAGACTTCAGGAACATGCTATAATTTATGTGATGAAAACTGAAGGGAAAAAGGTGAATTCTGAAGATCTAATTTGCGTTTCACTCCAACGTTGCGCACATGCCAGCAGACGTATGGGCGGCGGCTGCAGGAACGGGCACCGACTGACTTAATGCAGAACTGTGAGGGGAAGAATCAGATCTATAGCAACATTACAGGAAGAAAAATCAGACCGTTGCAGGGAATAATCGGTACTTTGTTTCCTGTTGTATGCGCATCCATTGGCTGGGTGCAATAGAAGACTGATTAAAGAAGGAAATGACAAGTGGGCAACTGCCTCCATAGTTGTTTTTACACATTTAGCTTCAGTATTTGCAGTCGTGCCTTAACTTTATTTATGGTAAAACTGTGGGAATGTATGGCTCTTAAAATAATACTTTAGCAAACAAATAATCATCATCTTAGAGTCTAACCTTAATTTAAAAGCAAAAACCAAATTAACAAAAACACGTGTCAATCTTAAGAGATAGAGCCTGACCGATATATCGGCGGGCTGATATTATCGGCCGATATTAGGCATTTCCCGATCTATCGGTATCGGCATTTATAACGGAAGATTTTTGATTTTGATTTTATTTATTCATCAGAATCCTCCATGAGGAGTAATAAACGATTCTACAACATCTCTGAGGTGGCTCTGGCTCCGTGGTAGAGCGGTTGCCCGCCAATTGGAAGGTTGGTGGTTCAATCTCTGCGGTCCCATGTCAAAGTGTCCTTGGGCAAGACACTGAACCCTGAGTCCCCCCCGATGCTGTGCCATTGGAGTGTGAATGTGTGTGAGTGTTGTATCTGATGAGCAGGTGGCACCTTGTACGGCAGCCTCGGCCACCCTGTGTGAATGGGGAATGGTTCCTGTATGATGTAACTGCGCTTTGATTAGTCGCTAAGACTGGAAAAGCGCTTTAGAAATACATACATTTACATCACGTGTGCCCTAGTCTTTATCGACGATTCATTTAGGGGATTGTTCTGGTGCTGCCGGAGGATCCACGGGATGTCCCACATCTTCCTCTCTCTTTGTGTCGGCGTTCTAAACTCTGTGGATTTATGACTATGGTTATCCGTTAACTTTTGAACGTACACATGTTCCACCAAAACAAGTCCCGTCCCGAGGTTATTTTGCAGGGGCACTGTGGCTCCGTCAGGTGCTTAGCGCCGCCCTACATGATAGTGAATGGTTTAAAGAGATGCCAATAAACCAGAGCATGTTTTTGTGCCATCCCGAAAGGCTGTGTGGACTAGCCAGACCCTCCTTTGCCGCGCTGTGGAAGAGGGTTTGGCCATGCAAGGCTATGTGTGCCCCAAATGAAGCTCCACTGACCAGTCTGAGAAGCATGCGAGTGAATTTACACGTGGACCTTCACAGAGCAGTCAGAGCTGCAGAGCCAGGAGAATGAATTAAGGGATGGCAGTGTCAATGGTAGACTGTGTGTGTGCTGTCCAGTGTCTCCAGTGGAATGAGATAAAAACGAGCCCTCACCGCAGTGTTCTTCTGTGGCTGAGCTGAGTTTCAAGATTTACAGCATTTGAGCAGACATCCGTCTCCCCTGCAGGGGCCCATGACATCTTAGAATTCCATCTAATGGAATTAACTTTGGATTCCAACACAAAAATGCAACGAGGAACCCTTTTAGGAAACTCCTGCCTCTGAGAAGACAAAGCAGAAGGTCCTTGGCACAGCTGAAATACCTCGTAAGATAATGGAGGAGCTTAGGCTAGTTGCCACTCGGCATAACAATGCAGGAATGTTCCTGACTCAGCACTTGAGTACTGGATCGATTAAGAGAAGGCCTCTTTCTGCCTCGGGTGTCTATAGAAACAGCTGAACTCTATGTAGACATCACTCGGAGCAACACATTACGTCAGGCACACCAACAGAACTAGAGCTGCAAAGATGAATTGATTAGCTGTCAATTATTGAATTAATTGACAATTTTTTTTTTTAAGATCTTTTTTGGGGGGCATTTTAGGTCTTTATTTCCACGGGACAGGTGAAGACATGAAAGGAGAGAGGGGGGGGGATGACATGCTACAAATGGCCGCAGGTCGATGTTGAAAACGCGGCCGCTGCGTCGAGGAGTAAACCTCTGCATATGTGCCCCCGCTCTACCAACCGTGCTAACTGGGCCACAATCGCCAACTAGTTTTGATCACTTCATCGGTTTGAGTCATTTTAATGAAAAAAGTCAAAATTCTCTGAATCCAGCTTCTTAAATGTGTCTATGTTCTAGTTCTGTCTCTCCGCTGTGACAGGAAACTGAATATCTTTGAGTTGTGGACAAAAACAAGACATTTGACGTTGTCTTTGGCTTTGGGAAACACTGATCCATACTTTTCACCATTTTATGACAATGTATCGACCAAAACAACTAATCCATTAATCAAGAAAATAACCAACAATTTAATTGACTATGAAATCAATCCGTTTTTGCAGCGACAAGCAAAACCTTCTGTGTTAAAGTACAACGTAATGATGTATTTTATGCTTCAATCTTGAATCAATCAGCAGCAAGTCAAGAGTGGCCTCAGTGTCTGTGTTTAAACAATAAAACCGTCAAAATCAACAAAAGTCCATCATGGTCTACGGTCAATTTTGGCGGGTGGTAATCCGGCAGTTAGACAGGTCCCTGCAGAACCCCCCACGATTTGTTGTACAACAATATACACACACGGCCTCAAGCTAACCTCTGTGCATAAGTGTTTTTTGTAATTTTCAAAAATGTGTTTCAACATCATTAAAAATTAAACAAAGATTGACAGCATTGTGACAGACTGCAGTGTGGTGGAGACCCGGGGAGGTTTTGGGGGCAGATTTCTCCAGACTCCCATTGGACCAAAGCTGCAAACTAACAAACACACAAGAGGTTTGATGTGTAACTATGGAGGCCACTAAAAAATATCACCCACACAATTTTGTGTGAGCTTTAACACAAATATGCAGACCCTTGGATGGGGCGTGGGGGGGGTTTAGCCGTCTGCAACTAATTGACTTAATCAGAGGGTTGCCTGTCTAAGTGTCCATTAGTAGAGAATGTAGCACGGACCACCCTCTAAGAGACGGTTCACCCTCAGCTCTCTGCTAAAACAGTTCATTTTCAAGCATCGAGATGTTTTGAGATAGATGTCCAGTATATTATCAACCGCCCGATAATGAGTAACAATCATACACATCCATCAAAAAATTAAATCTGCTCACATACCCTCCTTGGCTTCTTCTACTTCAGGTTTGGAACTTTCTTCTTTCCTTTGCTTTATGGCCTGAAGTTCCTTCTTCAACTGCCGCGCCTCTTTTCGTAATTCATCACTGTGAGGTTAGAAATGACGTTAAAAGAGTTTAAACTCAACGTATGTAACGGTTAGGAAAGACTAAACCTGTAACGGACAACGACGATGACAGAACAACAGGTTCACAGACAAATAGTGAACAGTTAAAGCAGACGTCAGGCTCCACTGCTGTTGAACAAGGTAACATTCATTAATTCACACATCATTAAAAAAAATAAAAAATACATCAACACCTTCATTGTTACTGGTTTTCACAAACAAACAAGCATTGTTCTGCCTCTCAAAATGTAATGTTCATGGCTAATTAAGTGGGTATATAAAACAAACATAAAACACTGTGTGCGAGTGTCATAATGAAGAAAGGCTTGTTTTACTTTAATAAATTAAGTGCTATCCCCCCCTCCGGGCTGCTGGAAAGCACTAGATGAGGTGTTGTCGTTGCGCAGACTCGAGTGAAAAAAATGTCAATGTGTTTCTGGTTTTGAGATGAGTATTTGTCATTGTAGCAGCACTCAATGAAGCTTTTTAACCTTTTAAACTGCACAACACTTAAGCACAAGATGTGGGGAAATATTATTGTTTTGCAAGTCCCATGTAAGTCTATAATAGGGCTGGGCGACAGGGAGAAAATCAAATAGCACAATATTCTTGACCAAATACCTCGATATCGATATTGCAGTGATATTCTAGGGTTGACAATTGGTTCTTTAACAAATGGCTTCACACTTATATTTGACCCAGGGTCATAACAGATCTATAATCACCAGTAACGTGGACATAAGGTCTAAAGTGGGGAAAAAGCTAATAATAGAGCAGCTAGAACAGACTAAGTTCAGAAAAGTACATCACTAAATGTAATGCAACCTTTAAAACCAGGAAAAGACAACATTAACATCATATTACGATATCTAGCCTCATATCACGATATTAATATATAACAATATATTGCCCAGACTTAGTCTATAATCTTGGCAACAAAGTCCAAAGTCAAGAGCAGTAAATCTCTAGTCAAATTTCAAGTCAAGACCAGCAAGTCCCAGATCACGTCCCAAGCCAAGTCTCCAGTTAACAGTTCCCAGTCAACGCAGACAAGTGCCAAGTCAAAACTTTTCTTGATTTTGTCAGGTCAAGTTTAAAATCATCAGATGCATTACTTGAGTCTGACTTGAGTCCAAGTCGGGTGACTAGAGTCCAGGGGGTGGCAGTAGCTCAGTCGGTAGGGACCAAAGTATGGTGGTGGACTGGTAGCTGGAGAGGTGCCAGTTCACATCCTGGGCACTGCCAAGGTGCTCTTCAGCAAGGCACCGAGCCCACAACTGCTCGAGGAGCCTTTCCATCCCTCACTCTGACATCTCTCTATTTAGTGCATGTATAGGTACTGAGGATGTGTGTGTAATAACAACAGAGTGTAAATTGTAATTTCACCTCGCGGGATTAATAAATTATACATTAATATTATTACTATGCAAATAATGAACATGCATGTAAAGCAGAGCACAACCACTTTGGAGGAAAGTCGGGTGATAATGCTGCATGTTGTGTTTGATCGAACTACATAAATGTCCCGTAAAACATTAAAATACACAACTGTCAAATGCTGTTAGTGGCAGAAGTGATGAAAGACTTTATACTTCCTTTACTCAAGTGGCACAACATTAAGTATTACAGGCACCGCTCATGTCCAGCCACACTTATAAAACCTTTAACTGCGTGACAGAGGCAGGCCGAGGCACATCCTGGCTTCCCTGACTAAAGGTAGCATCCCCTTTGGCAGCTGGCCCTGAAGCTAAAGGCTAGAAGTCTGAACCAGCAAATACTGATTATTGCTCCTGTTCACATTATTGAGACTACTGCCAGTTGCAGAGCAGATATGTTATGTTAGGAAATGATAATATTGTTGTACTGCCGGACAGCTCTGTTTTTGTCCCATTCTCTTGCCGAGCCACAAAGCATGTGTGAGCTGCACAGTCTGGGCCCTTGGTTTAGAAACATGTGAGGCATCTCCAGACCAAACAATGGCTGCCTTTGTTTCTTACATCTGCTTGTCTGGACTGACGTTCGCTTGTATCCTTCTCTTACCTTTTATGTCATTCTTCTGTTTCTAGCTGTGCAACACTCATGTTACTTTTGTTAAATCTCTGACATTGTCTGTGGCAAAGCATCGAGGCATCGAACGGAGTGATATTTTAACTGTAAAGTGCCTTGGCAAATTTTAACAGCTGTGGGTGATTTGATGTCATGCCTCTTCCTCGTTTGCGTCTCTGCTGCTCCCGAGGATACACATGAGGAATCAGTCAGACATTCGGTTGTTTGTTGTCTCTCTTTTCGAAGAAAAAATGTTGCAGCTGAGTCCAGACAGGGTTGCCAGGAGCAGAACTGGTTGGCAGAGACACGCTCTGTGTGAGGAAGTCGTCAGCGCAGCTCTGTCTAGGAGCAATGGCAACAAACCTCTTTTCTGAGACAAAGACTTAGATGTGATGAGCCAGAGGTTGGCAAAAATAATAAAATATTTCAATGGCTATAACTGCCCATCACAATTTCACATGTTACATAGTCTAAATCCTGGACGTTCCCCTTCCGGGATTGCTCTGGTGCAGGATATTCTACCGGGTGCATGTTTTTTTTGATGAGGATTTCATTCCTCTTCCTTTGTGTCGGCGTTCTAATCTCCGGTGGATTTCTGAGGACTATGGTTAACTGCTCCTTAGATCTCTGCAGGGTAAATCCAGACAGCTAGCTAGACTATCTGTCCAGTCAGAGTTTTTTCTCACGCAACTATTTTGCAGCGGCTCCGTGCGACGCTTACATCGCCCATGACGATTGAGACTGATTTACAGAAATGCCAATAAACCAGAGCACGTTTTTCTCCCATCCCGGAACGCTGTGTGGACTAGCCAGACCTCCCCCGCTCCACAGCGCGTGGTTGGTCTGGCAAAGCGAGACTACATGTTACAGGTAGAGCCTGGTAAACCAAGTCAGCTGTACATTTTTTGGCTATTGCAAGTTGATCTAAGGCATATTGACATTACTGGGCAAAATAAAATGACTGGTTCTGGAATGGTCTACATTTGAAGACTATTATTTTCCTTTTTTTGAGACGCTTTTGTGAGGACTTCATATGATTCTATAACTGGGTTGTCAGGTCCTAGAAATATCAAACTATGAGTCAAGAATGACGCAAGGCTCTCACTTGAACACAGTCCAGCCTCTTCTCCGGGACTGAGAGGTGAGGATTTATACATGTATTCTGCAGCGTGGAACACTTTGGACTGAGTGATCATTTTCCGCCTGCCTTGACATGCTGCCGTTCGGAAAACAAGAGACGTATCTAAGGCAACAGCTCAACAATCGGCTCCACAGCCCCGGTGCCAATAAAGAGGCCAGAAAGGAAAGGAAAAGCCCCAACAACACCTGTTAAGACACACCTCACGGCTCAGCAAATTCCTCTCAAGACCCTGACATCACAACACTACAAATTATTTTGGAACGACTAGATGAATCCCAATTTCAGTATTATGTGCATGTGTATTTTTGAGGGTCTGATTGAGGCCAAGTCTGTTATCTGTATTTGACATAAGAAAATAAAAAAATTGGATTACACGTTGGCCATAATTGTTATGATTACAGGGTTCCCAAACATTTTCATTGACTAAATAACAAAACTGAGTTTTGATAGTGTTATTTTAAAGTTGAGTTTTTATAGTATACTCCAAATGTTAAATATTAAACAGCAGTCCTTTTCTCTAATAGCTGTTTATGTTCCTACGTCTTAATACCCTCAACTACAGGCACAGTCAATACATTGTCCAATAATAATAAAAAAACACAACCTTTACAAGCACTTATATCAGTCTGGCACTGGCTCTAGATCCTGGGGGAAACAGAACAGATTGTACTTTGAGTGTAACTTAGGAAGAAAAAAGTCTGGGGCGTGAAGATGTGTCACCCTGAGGATGGCTGCTCTGGGCCGATAAGCGTGGGTTGAAATGGAAGATTTTGATTTGAAATAGTCATCTAAATAAAGGCCTTTAAAAATAATTGACCAAGAACGGTGCTTTTGACCTTTTTTTCCTCTGTGTAATTTGAATGTATCCTTAATGCATTTAATTAAAAAACAATTTCTGGATGAAAATCTAAATATATATATATATATATATATATATATATATATATATATATATATATATATATATTCTTCAGTACAGGTGATTTATATCCTGAAAGATGAAATGCAAGATGGGAAAAGAGGATTTTGGAGCGTGCCCTCGCTGTCTCCATCCAAAAGGACTCTCCTCATCTGCCAGCAGGAGAGGAGACGCCGATGGTTATTTAAAAACCAACAGAGAGAGAAAAGCCACTCATGTTGTCATCAAATAATAAAGAAACGGGCAAAGCTTGATGCATTATGGATCCTTTTTGTGAATCCATTCTAGTCCCAGCAGCCTCGGTCTACCAGCTGCTGTCACTCTTTTAGAAAAAAATAAAAAAAATAAAAGTGAAACCCAGAGAGCTGTGGATGATTAACTTTTCATAAAGAAAGCATATGAAGTGATTGGCAGAAGACCAAGAAACTCTCTCATGATTCAGAACCTTGCATTTAATACTCCAGTGTCTGGCAGGAGTCTGAGGTTGACACAGGAATTTCGATAACCTTAAATATAGTACAGCGATGACTGTATGGTTCATCAAAAATTCAATCCCGTTCCAAAATGTACAAGCAGACGTATTTGCCTTTTTTGGATTTCTCTTTATTTTGATTTTCCGTCCTTCAAGGTACTTTCGAGACATGTAATTACTGATAAAGTCAAACTGTTTTAAGCTCAAATACAGCCACAACAAGGCAAATGCGTATTTAAAAGTAAAAATTGAACACCCAAAGATGGCAGCAACAGCTTCTCCCTGCTATGGTGGACTTAAACTGACGACTGAAGCAAGCGATGTGGATGAATGTGCTAGAATAACAAGATGGCTGGGTGAACTCCCCTCAGGGGGCACTCCACGGCTCGGTCAAAAGCCAAGGAGGACTGTGAGCTGGAGTGGAGGAATCCAACCTCAACACAGGAATTTGCATGACCTTGCAGAGTGATCCAGACCAACACATTACCAATGCAGCGGACCAAGGTTCATCTTTCAGAGCGCTTCGTCTGCCTTGCAATTATTGACCAGATAATTGAAGATATCAAGGGTATCTTTTCGTGACACGTATATCAGTTAAAGTAGAGTTTTTATATTCTGCTGATAATATGTTGCTTGTTTTTGAGAGTAAAAGACAAAGTAGGCTGTTGACGTTGATCACAGTCCAGGCGGCGTTCTGCTGGCTTTTTATTCTTTAAAAAAAAGAAGAAAAAAAAAAGTCTTTACCCCCTTTTCCTAGACATGCATCGCTGTCTGGAACGGTTTCCAGCGAGAAAGTGCCCCATATGGGGCAGACATGCTACAGTGGGCCAGAGATGTGTAAACCTGGCAGTTCCAAAACATACACAACCCCGCTGCCAAGAACTGGATTATCTCAAGCAGTTTTCTGCAGACCAGCGGCGGCGAATGCTTTCTTGATCTCTGCAACCTTTCCTCGAGACTGCGTTTGGTTGTGACCGATGACAAGAGACAGGTGCAGCCAATTAATAGAGAGTGACGCAGCGTCCGGGCTACGGCCACTTAGGCAGGATAATTAGTGTCTGATGTCCCATTTAGGTGACACAGTCCACAAGGCTGGAATAATGCTGTCTTATAGAGCAATGTGACAGAAGACTGAGTCCAGAACCAGCAAGATGATGACTAGAGATGCAAAGAATAGACCATTCATTAATACGTCTGTTAGTCAGTTAGAAAATACACTATTTTGATAACAAATTAATCTTTTTTTGTCATTTTTTAAGCAAATATAATGAACAATCTCTGGTTGCAACTTCTCCAATTCAGGGATTTTCAGCGGCTTTTCTTTGTTTTATGTCATTAACTGAATCTCTTTGGTTTTTGGACTGTTGTCATCTCGGTGTCTACTAAATTGTGCAGGAAATGTAACAGTAAATCAGCAGAATAATCAATTGCAGTGGCAGTGAGACACACACTTGTATGGCACAATGCCAAAAGTAACACAAACTGATTTTTCAGAGCGCTACCGGACATTGACATCAAAGAAATGTCTTATTGACAATATTTTACATTAATGACCACAGTAACAATAAATTATTCACATATAAAGCTTGGGGATTGCTCCACATTTTACTTATTAATCCTAAATGGCATTATATCATGATGATATGATCCTATTTCTGAGTTCAAATTAATGAAGTTGTATTTAAATTATACAGCTTAAAGGTTACACACACACACCTTTATAGGAATTTAGTTATTATGTAAAGCGACTGTAAAGTGATAACAACTGTAAAGCACCATTATGTGGATAATGTGATAATCTTGAACCTTGATTTTTACGGACTCTATTGTTATTAAGTCTGCATTAATAAAGCCTGCTGTCACACGCTGGATCCACCATCCACTATGTGATAACTGGTGATATAAATAACAGGAAGTGCAGTTGTGTTATCTTCAGCCTGAGCTACAGCAGAGGGAGCCAGGCCCTGGTGGAAGAAGCTGCTCACACTGTGTCCCACAGCAATATGGAAGCGTTTTGCTTCCCCAGTCATGCCCCGTCGGGTTTAACAAAAGTGGCGACTACCACATACACTGCTTTTGGGACTTCATTCAGTAGTGTCTTTTATAAAGCAAACCCCCTAAAGAGGCCTACTTGAAACACAGCAAAACCAGACTTGATCAATAGTAACATAAAAGAAGTGTCACACTGTGAGCGTAAAAGCTTAACCACCAATACCAACAACCTCAAACCTCCCAGCGCGTTGAGACAAACTTAGATTATAGTATAGTATAGTATAAATATAACCAATGATATCTTTTGATTGACCCTGAATCATCTGTAAAGTTTTCAAATTGCCACGCCATTATTTGGCAGCTTGCTTGTGAATGTGAACAAGTCCAAGCACTTTGCAATCTGCAGTGGAATATCATCTGGCTGCTGGATAGCAACGTACGATAGTTTTGACCTGGTTTCAAGGAGGCTCCTAATTTCAAGGTTGTCTCAGCAGCTTTAACTCTGGGACAAAAGATACAATCAGCGCTGTAACTGAGGCCCGAGTATGCAGCAGACACCAGTCCTTAAACACATCACACACTGTCCATCTGCAAACAACAAAAGCCCGGCATCATTAAACAAAATCAGACAGAGCTATGAAGAATAAGGCCAGCTTAAACATCCTCTCTCTCCTTTTCCCCCCAAGGTGATTAGATACTAGTTGGTGTTCCTAGTTCCGCACAGAGCAGCTAAAAAGCTCAAAGCAAAGCAACGTTGGGAGAGTGGAGCTCACCCTGCAACAATGCCCCCTTTGTCCCGGACTAACACTGTACCTACCAGCCTGCTCTTTGATTCCCTGCCAAGACAAACCACTGTGTTGGGTTACAGTTCTTTTAGCAAAGCAATCTGCACTCGTGTTTAATATACTACAGTCTGCCTGTATTGGGCTGGCTGTCAGTCAACACACACACACACACACACACACACACACACACACACACACACACACACACACACACACACACACACACACACACACACACACACACACACACAAGTCATTAGCACTAATGAGAGAAGGGTATGTTGATTATGTGTGTTGAGGGCTACCTGTTAAGAGGATATGGAGGAGCGATAACTGGCCAACGAGCAGCATCACAGAGAGATGAAAGACAAATCACTCTCTCCATTCTCAGTCAGGTCCTTCTCATACTAATGTTGTCCCACACACCATCACCTTCCACTCTCACCTTCATTTCAATCACACTGCTGGCTCAGACAGACGTGCTGCTGCTTCTACTTCAGCACAGTAAGTAAGTTGGTTTGAGTGCCAACATTCCTGTTTCAAATAGCTGGTCCACTGATGTTGGTCCAGTGTGTTTGGGGGGGGGGGGGGGGGGGGGGGGGGGGGGGGGGGGTTGTGCATGTGTAAAAGTGAGTGGAAGTGTGTAGAATTGAGCTGGAAGATATGTAAATGCTGTGCAAAATATTAGATCATTATGTAGGACCAAGTAGTATAGGATATGAGGACTCACGGAGACACAAGTCTCAACACTGACATTCGTAAAAACCGTCTTAAAAAGAGAATTTTTACACATAAAGTTTGGTTTACTCATCACGCCGAGTGCTATTCAACCTGTGATAACATGTCTTCTGCGGATCTGCAGGGGCTTGGTGAAGTCTGAGAAAATAACCCTGATGATGTCATAGTGAGGTCATCGAGGTTATCTCAGCTTTGAGACTTAACTTTATAAAGGACCGCCTGTATTACAAACTGGAGGCGTGAGGTTTGAAAGAAGTGGGTGTCTAATTAAAGTGCCCATGCTATGATAAAAAACACTTTTCTGGGATTTGGGGTGTTATTTTGTGTCTCTGGTTTTTCCACACACATAGAAACTTGAAAAAAAAAACTATCCATGCTGTTTTGGATGAGACACGGATTCTGAATGTCCTCTGCTTTCATTCTCCAGGTGAGCCGTTCAAAATCTACACAGCTCTCTAAGTCACTAGCCAAGATGAGGTGGCTAACTATAGCACATGCTACCGCTAGCATGCAGGCTCGTTCTCAATGGAAAAACACTGCTACAACACACACTAGTTCCCCATACTCTCCAAAAGAACTACTTCCTGTCCCTGTCCTGCAGGTATTCAACAAGTGTCCCTCGTCTAGAAGCAGTCTCCCAGCTAATCCTGCCTCGGACTGACCAAAGTAGGAAAAACAGTTATCAAGCTGTGATCTTACCTAGCTACTGAGCATGTGCAACTCCCAAAATGTATAGTATGGAAGTGAGATGTCTCACTCTGTAGCTACAACAGAGACCCAAACACACAGGGTGTAAACAGGATCTGCAGCACTGTGCTGTACAACAAAAATATGGTGTTTTTTGAAGATTAAACCATGTAAACTTCTTCTGATGCAATCTAAAAATACAATTAGGAACCTGGAAATTAGCATAATATGGGCGCTTTAAAGATGCATTTGAGTTGCATCATGGGAAATGAAGGACCCAGTGTTTTTTAGCCTCTGCTGGTTTCAAATGCACTTTTTAAAACGCTTGAGTCCCTTGAGTCCCCCAAATTTAAAGTGATCTTTTCAGCAAAAACCTTCAGACATACTGGGCTTCCAGCTTCTCAAATGTGAGGATTTGCTGCTTTTAGTTTTCATATAAGAACGTCAATGGAATATTTTGGGGTTTGGGACCAAAAGACATTTTAAAATGTCATTAATTCACAAATTCTTGATATTTCATAGACTAAATGATTAGTCAATTAATCAAGGAAATAATCGTCACATAAGTCAACAATAACGAATAGCTGCGGCCCTAACTCAGGGTTGTAGATATAAAACCATTTTAAGTCAGGGTCCTCTCTCCGTCTCTGTGGATCTACCAAAAGCTCTGCTTTTCTGAATGGTTTCTTTTTATCTAATTGTATTCATAAAACAGAGGACGGTTGCTCATCGGTTTTTCCTGAGGTACACAGTTCAACAGCTCCCCCGCCAGGTTATTACGCTGTGTTACAAGTGGGACAACATTTGTGAGACAGCAAAGTAGAGCTGGGCAATAAACCGATATTATATCAATATCGTGATATGAGACTAGATAACGTCTTAGATTTTGGATATCGTAACAAGTGTTGTCTTTTCCTGGTTATAAAGGCTGCATTACAGTAAAGTTATGTCATTTTCTGAACTTACCAGACTGTTCTATTATTTGCCTTTACTCAGTCATTATATCCACATTACTGATGATTATTTATCAAAAATCTCATTGTGTAAATATTCTGTGAAAGCACCAATACACCACATTACAATATCAAGGTATTTGGTCAAAAATATTGGGATATTTGATTATTTCCATATCGCCCAGCCCGGCAGCTAAGGCTGATCTGTGACCAAAGCAAACATCATGCAGACTATTTATTAAACGAACATGCCATCTGTTGGTTTCAGTTGATATTTCTACTCAATGATCTTGGCTCAGAAACATGCAGTCATACCTGCGGCTGGTCTTCTTCTCTTGCTCCTCTTCACCGGGATCTGTGGTTTTCCCTGCACCTTTGTCTCTCTTTAGTTTGTTACTGATGAGAGCTTTCATCCTCTCTTTCTCATCTGAGTCATACTCTTCCTCTGCATCCATGTCACCTTCAACGTCATCATCGCTCGCATCATCTGTCTGGAAGACAGAACACAAAGAAATTAAAGAAAATGAGAGAAAAGCGACTCTGGGAACTTTGTTTTGGAACAGAATAGACTTTACGGTGTGCGGCGTACCTCTGCTGTATCTCCTGGTGTCCCCTTCTTTTTTTTTCTTTTAAAGGTAGGACAAAGAAAAAGGACAAGGATTAGAAGGCACCTTTTTTTGCGCATAGGCGTAAGTTCTTTCCCCCCCAATCTAATGGCTGTCCCTCCCCTATCACTATCATTAAAAACATGCTGTGTATTGTAAAAAACATAATGAGATCAAATTAAAGAGACCAGAGACAGTCAGGTGTAGAGTCTCAGGTAAGGAACAGGGAGCCCAGGGACAGTCAGGTGTAGAGGCTCAGGTAAGGAACAGGGAGCCCAGGGACAGTCAGGTGTAGAGGCTCAGGTAAGGAACAGGGAGCCCAGGGACAGTCAGGTGTAGAGGCTCAGGTAAGGAACAGGGAGACCAGGGACAATGGTAGAGTCTCCATGCTACATAAATGATAATATTAAGGTTTTCCTCTGTGTACACATACCCTCTACAAGTATAATTGTGGCTGTATTATTTGTGTCCCCTTCAAAAATTGCTCTTCAGAAATGTTATGTTTATCGTTTCCCCCCCCCCAACTGTTAGATGAGACTCACGCCCACGCATCGTTGTACATACTTATCAACCGCCGGAACAGAGCTCAGTCTGGGATCATCTTTCAGAAGGTCATGGCTGCTTTTGCTTTTTCCCTTTAGTGTCTGAAGAAAGAGAAACCATGGTAAGCAACTGGTGTTCACACATTTTGCCACATATTCTTATTTCAGTGCAGCCTCAACTTCTGAAACGTCCATTCCATTTTCATAGAACTCCAATTAAAAAAACAACAACATTGCAAATATCTGTAATTAACCAACAAACACATGATGGTCTCTATCCTATTTATTATTTCGTGAATATGGTACCCTATTATTTCATGTATATTCTGTTTGTGTGCTGTGTGTCTGATAATTTGCTGCAGTAATTTCCCATTTTTGGGTTCAATAAAAATCTATCCATCTCTCTCTCTCTCTTTCTCTATTAATAAACTAATAAAATAATTTCACTGTGATTTAACTGGCTGCCATCAGAGACTAGTTTTGTGCTTCAGTACCTGGCTCACTTGATTCACCATCTCCTCTTCCTCTTCCGCTTCCTCCCCAAATGATAACAGACTGAAGTTCCTACAAAAATCAACACACAGTTGGCATTGAAGCGTCTCTAACAACCACACATATAGCAATCAAAAGTGAGTGTCAGCACGGTAACCCAATGAGACTGAAAAGGACTGGCAGCAAAAGATGGAACACAGGAAGAATCAGGAGCATGGAGGAGAAGAACATGAAGATATAAGATGCCCCTATACAGTATGTTTAGGTCTGACCACATTGCTAACTGGGCAGGTTCTAAGGTTTCGGACATTATTGGGCAGACACAATCGGAGAGTCAGATGACGTCTATGCACTCACTTTGTGGCTTTTGACTGGGATTTCTTTCCCTCTTCTTTATCTTTCTCCTTTTTGGCTTTCTTTGTTTCACGGGGTATAATGTCATCAAAAGGAGAGTGAAGCACCTGGAAGAGACAAAATGTGTTATATCAGTATTTTAATCACTGATAATAAATATTTAAAAGGTTGTCATGGAAGTTGAAAAGTAGTAGGAAAAAAGAAAATACCTCAGCAGTTTTGATTTTGTGGGGATTCAGAGGTCTTTCCTCGTCGTCACATTCAACGTCTGCCAATCTGAGCATATTATAGACTGTGTCTCCTGTGACCTGCAGGAGGCATTGTTGGAAAAAAAACACACAACTTGGAGTACTCTTTAACGTACAGTACACAGTTCTAGGAAAAGGGGTGGTAGTAGCACGGTCCATCAGGAGTTGGGATGGCATCCGGAGGGTTGGTGGTTCACCGTTAGGGCCGATGTAAAGAGTGTGGACTGGTACATGGAGAGGTGCCAGTTCACCTCCTAGGCACTGCCAAAGTGCTTTTGACATCTCTTTTTTTGTTTTTGGTTATTATTTTTAAAGAAATGGCAGAGCAGATTTCAAAAACAAATTCAGACTGGCATGGTTATCATTTTTATGATGTAAATTGAAGAAGCAAAACCAGTATCGGCTTCAAATATCGGCTCAAGAAAATCGGCAGCCTGTATTGGTCATTGGCTAAGGCTGATGAAAAAGAAAAAAAGAAAAAGAAATTGGTATCGGCACTAAAAAAAATCCATATTGGTTGATTTCTAATCTGCAGTGCCCTGCTACGCCCTGCAGTGCCCTGCTACGCCGTGCAGTGCCCTGCAGTAACCTGCTACGCCCTACAGTGCCCTGCAGTAACCTGCTACGCCCTGCAGTGCCCTGCTACGCCCTACAGTGCCCTGCTACGCCCTGCAGTGCCC
>NC_048422.1:22253839-22275451 GCF_013103735.1 Etheostoma cragini | reverse complement strand
CCTGCAGTAACCTGCTACGCCCTGCAGTGCCCTGCTACGCCCTACAGTGCCCTGCTACGCCCTGCAGTGCCCTGCAGTGCCCTGCTACGCCATGAACTGCTTCAACTATTTCTAGGCATAGCTCCATTATCTTTATTGTGACTATTATTGCCACTGCTCATCACACCCCCAAACACCTCCATCAGACACCACCTACCAACAGCCTGGGTCTGTCCAAGGTTTCTACCTGAAGTTTTCCTTTCAATAAATGTATAAATATAATAAAAAACATAAACCCTTGGAAACAACAGAGTATTTTTGTTCCGCTAAAGCAACACCGGGTAAAAGACTTCAACTTGAATGGTTAAAACCTGATGATTAAAAAACTAAAACCCAGTCCCCCAGGGAAGCTTTAAAAGTCCTTTGACAGATATCTGTTCCTGGACAGACTTGAATACACAACGGAAATATTTATGTGAATTGTTTCAGTTCTTTAGATTCACCTTGCCGAATATGGTGTGTTTATTGTTGAGCTCGTCTGCACGTCCCAAGGTGAAGAAAAACTGACTGCCATTATCATGTGGGCCAGCATTTGCCATGGCAACCAAACCTCTCCGATTGAAGCGCAGTCTGGAGTGAAATTCATCCTAAAAGTAAAAAAAAAAAAGACTTAGGTACATTCATTTCAATGTCAGCCACATTCTCTTAATGGTAAGGGTGTTTGCATGTGCTAAGCATGATTCAAACAACGATTCTGTTAGTTTTAACATCAACTAGACTGAATAATCCAAAAAGAAGTAGAGATGTCTGACCTTGAATGGCCGACCATAGATGGACTCTCCACCAGTCCCTGTTCCAGTGGGATCCCCCCCCTGGACGATGAATTCACGCACCACTCGGTGAAACACCGTGCCATCATAGTAACCTAGAGGTTACAGAAATATAAGGTCACACTTTATTTTACAGGATTGTAATTTCTGAAAAATGTTTTAATAATTTCCTGGGAATAATTCTGTAATTTGGTAAAAATAAAAACTCAAGTACAATAGAGACCAAATAGAAACCAACCCTGGAGGACGTTGCATTGGGTATTATCTCAACATGTATTAAAGGTGATGATAATTGCATGACTCGACTGGCGATGCACACTTAACATTGTAACACTTACAATTGATTAAGTACAATTTGTTGCTGGTATAAATTCTTTTTGTAAGTACACAGCTAGTAATTTGTCAGAGGCAAGCATAAAAGTCAACATATGCAGATAATGAAGTGTCTAACAATAAAACAGTGATGAAGGTATATTACTTCATTGGGCTCAAAATTAGCTTTTCTTTAAATAACAATTTTGGGGATGTATTTTTGAAGTAGAAGACATCTTAAAACTGGGAGGATATGTGTGGGTGACTGATTTTGCTGTTATGACATATTGATTTAGTCTTTTAAGTGCCTTTGAATTCTTACCTTCCATACACAGTTGCACAAAGTTCCTGCATGCTTTAGGAGCCTCTTTGGACCACAACTCAATGTCAATGTCTCCTGCTGACGTCTTCAACAGGACCTAAGAAAAGATCACAAAGTGGGGACGTTAAAATATGAAATCCTTTTCCAATAGCTAACAAAAGGAGCAAAATGCTTTACAGATCTAACATTTCATCTGACACACACACAGAGGGTTAGCTGCAGGAGATGCAATAAAGGTTTAAGTATTAGGCTAGTGATATCAAGGTCGTATCTCAGTGGTTAAAAACAATGTTTTACCCAGGGTCAGTGAAAATAACTAACAGCCCTTTATGCACTTTCTGCCCAATTAAAGCTCAATGTACATATCTTCATATGTAATGAGAGTGTTCTCCTGTTGGTCAGTTCTGGAACAATATTGCATCCAAAATGGCCACCTTGATTAATATTACTGTGCCGGTTACTGTCAATGTTTTGATTATGAATGTCCTGTCAGCCTTCCAGCTCTCGAAAGCTCAAACACGTGCTGGGTTTGCTGGGCTTACAGCTGTTGAGAGGATGACTGTAACCTGTTGGAAGCCACCTGTTGACCTATCTGTTCGTACATGGATCCTTTCTTTTTGGATGTCATGTACATGGATCCTTTCTTTTTAGGTGTCATGTACATGGATCCTTTCTTTTTGGATGTCATGGACATGGATCCTTTCTTTTTAGGTGTCATGTACATGGATCCCTTCTTTTTGGATGTCATGGACATGGATCCTTTCTTTTGGGATGTCACGTACATGGATCCTTTCTTTTTAGGTGTCACGTACATGGATCCTTTCTTTTTAGGTGTCACGTACATGGATCCTTTCTTTTTGGATGTCATGTACATGGATCCTTTCTTTTTAGGTGTCACGTACATGGATCCTTTCTTTTTGGATGTCATGTACATGGATCCCTTCTTTTTGGATGTCATGTACATGCATCCTTTCTTTTTGGATGTGATGTACATGGATCCCTTCTTTTTGGATGTCATGTACATGGATCCTTTCTTTTTAGGTGTCATGTACATGGATCCTTTCTTTTTGGATGTCATGTACATGGATCCTTTCTTTTTAGGTGTCATGTACATGGATCCTTTCTTTTTGGATGTCATGTACATGGATCCTTTCTTTTAGGATGTCATGTACATGGATCCTTTCTTTTTAGGTGTCCTGTACATGGATCCTTTCTTTTTAGGTGTCATGTACATGGATCCTTTTCTTTTAGGTGTCCTGTACATGGATCCTTTCTTTTTAGGTGTCACGTACATGGATCCTTTCTTTTTGGATGTCATGTACATGGATCCTTTCTTTTTAGGTGTCATGTACATGGATCCTTTCTTTTAGGATGTCATGTACATGGATCCTTTCTTTTAGGTGTCATGTACATGGATCCTTTCTTTTCTGATGTCACGTACATGGATCCTTTCTTTTAGGATGTCATGTACATGGATCCTTTCTTTTCTGATGTCACGTACATGGATCCTTTCTTTTTGGATGTCATGTACATATAACCCTCCACAGCTCGTGTGAGTGTAGCTCCTGGGAAGACTATGGAGACTTGGCACAGCATTGCTGAGTCCTTGAAGGTAGTGCTGTAGCCTTTTCTTTTGTTTGTGTGTGTGATTGGTCCCTTGTCTTGAGTCTGTGTGTCTGTGTGTGTGTGTGTGTGTGTCTGTCTGTGTGTGTTATTTTGTCTCCCTCCCTCCCGTTTCTCCTGTGTTTTTGTGGCCCTGGGACGCGTTCCTATGCCCTCAGTGTGTTGAGTGTAACTGTTCGTAAATGTTATGTTTACATTTTAATTCTAAATATAAAATTAAAGAACTTGATCACAACAAAGTATTAGGCTAGTGTTTGTAATATGAATATGTGAATGTAAGCACAATGCTGCATTTTAGTTGAAGCGTGCAAACGACATCGATGTTATAAAATCTAAAAGTATATAATGAAGCATATTGTTCAAAATTCAAATGAGAGAATTAAATGGTTACGCAATTAAAGTTAAAAAGTCGTGCTCACCTTTCCATTTGATGGTGGTTCCTGGATGTAAATATTGCTCATTCTGCTGCCGAGGTTTCTCGTGAAAGAAGAAAATGTCTTTTTTTACACTGTGTGACACTTTTAAATATGAAACCCCGTTATATAAACCACTAGTTAACACTATATCTGTTAAATTAGCTTGTTTTACAGATGACAATTATTAGGTACGTTAGCTACAGCCATCTCAGCCATACTAGTGTGCTTTTTGTTTACTTCCGAGTACGTGGGGGTGTCCTCGATAAAAAAATGTTTATTTTATTATTTCTTCGGGAATTAATATTTAAAGTAGTAAATATCGTTCATAATATATAAAGTTATTAACAATGCCACGTAAGTTTCAATCTGCATATGTGCTGGACACAGAACAATCCCAAGCAACAGTGAAGACACCCCCAGAAGTTGATTTTTGGTTTGACCCAAGTGTCCACGACAATATACCCTCGGAAACAACTGAGTACTTTTGTTCCACTATAGCTAGCCTCGTTAAAATACATCAATGGATGGTTAAAACCTGATAATAAAATGATGAAAAAAAGAGTTTTATATATTAAAGTACAACCATCGTTCATAGAAACTGAAGTCACCAATCATTTGTTGGTTTAAATCAAATATGGCAGGATGTTAACCAGTAGGCGAGAATTCCCCGGCCGGAAGTGCTGCAACAAGAAAGGATAACACTGAAAACTGGCAGCGATGGCGGCGTCTGAAAACAATGAGGATCTTAAGCGAAAAGCCGAGGACACTCCGGGTGGAGATGGGGATGGAGGAGAGGAAGAGTGGGTCGGACCTATGCCAAGTGAAGCTATCACCGCGAAGAAAAGGAAAGGTTGGTTTAGAGCTGCTAGATAACGTTACTTCGCCACATGTTTGTCTCCTGTTTAAACCATGCTAACCATGCTAACTCCTGGATGCATTGTTTTCCTCAGTGCTGGATTATGAGCGTGTTTATCTGGACAACCTCCCCTCAGCTGCAATGTATGAACGGAGCTACATGCACAGAGACGTTATTACACAGATAGTTTGCTCAAAGTAAGATATTTTCTAATTAAATGTAACCCTTAACGTTGACACAGTGTTTTCATCAGACTCTAGCCCTACAGGGGACAGCCTTCTTAGTTCATAGTGTCCATGACATCTAACACATACCGTATTCCAAGAATAATTATCATGATCAACGTGTGTTTATTTCCAGGTATAGTCATATGGTTTTTGTTTGACTTAATTATCAATCAAATGTATGTCAGCATTTCCTTTGTGCTAATCAAGTGTTTGCATTCATACTTTGTGTCAAAACAACATTATAAAGCGGTTATAGAAAACTGTACCGTAAGTCAAAAGAAGACTTGCAATAGGTTATAAGATCAGTTAGAAGAGAGTGAGTTTAAAGGTGCTCTGCCACATCAAAAAACGTTTTTAACTTGCATTTTTTTGTAAATATGTTAGGTCCTTATGTGATATATTGTGAATGTGGAAATAAACTGCTACCTCCTCCGTCAGCTCTAGCCACTGAAAAAGGAGAAATTAGGCCAATCACAACAGCTGGTCAGTCTGACGTCATGCTGCCTGAGCTCATTACTACCTGCAGGCTTTCTATAGCATACTAGAATGGCTTGAAACAAGGTAACCAAGGCATTTTACATAGTCCATGGTAGAACTTCAGACATTACCACAAAGTAAAATAATACATGTGGTAAGGCACCTTTAAATATACACAACCACAACAATCACCAAAAAGAGAAAGTGGTTTATAATGTCCCTGAACCCTGCTCTGGTTAAACAATGTCAAATCTCTTTCTTCACAATGAAGACTACATCTGAACATATTAGCAAGTTAGCAAATTCTTTTTGACTTTATTTCTCTGTTTTTCTCAGGCTAAGTTTCTTGTGAAAGTAAATATTCCTTTTTTCAGGACGGACTTCATTATCACAGCCAGCCAAGATGGCCATGTCAAGTTTTGGAAGAAGAAGGAGCAGGAGGGAATAGAGTTCGTCAAACACTTTCGAAGCCATCTCGGTATGCGTTATTTATCATATTTATCTCTTTGTTGATTTATAGTGAGAAGAAGCAGAAGGAATAACATGCTGGTTTCCTTGGGTTTTATTGAAGTGTATGCATTGCATACTCAAATGTAATATGCATTGTTTGACATGATAAGCAGATATTGTTCTTTGCTCTTCTGCAGGTGTAATAGAAAGCATCGCAGTCAGCGCTGAAGGAGCCCTTCTCTGTTCGGTTGGTGATGATCAGGCCATGAAAGTATTTGATGTTGTCAACTTTGACATGATCAATATGCTGAAGTTGGGGTGAGTTATTACACAGTCATTTTTAGGGCTGGGTAATATATCCATATTACGTCGGCATTAATACATGAGGCTACATGTTGCCTTACATTTGGGATATCGTGATGTGACAAGTGTTCTCCTGGTTTTAAAGGCTGCATTACAGTAAAGTGACGTACCTTTCTGAACCTACTGACTGTTCTAGCTGTTCTATTTGCCTTAC
This sequence comes from Etheostoma cragini, assembly GCF_013103735.1. Taxonomy (NCBI): domain Eukaryota; kingdom Metazoa; phylum Chordata; class Actinopteri; order Perciformes; family Percidae; genus Etheostoma; species Etheostoma cragini. Next base: position 22,269,442 of record NC_048422.1, on the reverse strand, counting down.
CCACTTGGGTTATGGTATCCACATTATTGGTGGTTGTTTATCAAAAGTCAAGTTAGTATTTTGTGAAAGCACTGTTGGCCGACCCTGCAATATTGCCACAATCTTGAAACCCATGTATTTGGTCAAAAACATTGTGATATCTGATTTTGTTATTTATTTTTCCCTTATTGCCCAGCTCCAGTAACTGTACTTCATTGTAACTGTACTTCATTGTAACTGTACTTCATGTGTACATGTGAAGGGCAGAACACGTTTACAAAGACGCAGAGACATGATTTTCTGTCCCTCCTGTGTAGCTTTCATCCAGGCCAGTCTGAGTGGATCTACAACCCCGGGGATGCCATTTCCACGGTGGCCTGCTCGGAAAAATCCACAGGGAAGATCTTTGTCTATGACGGACGGGGAGGCAACCAGCCCCTCCACATCTTCGACAAGATGCACTCCTCGCCGCTGTCCCAAATCCGCCTGAATGCCAGATTTAGAGTCATCGTCTCCGCTGACAAAGCGGGCATGCTGGAATACTGGACTGGCCTCCCAAGTGAATTCAGATTCCCCAAGCATGTGCATTGGGAATACAAAACAGGAACAGACTTGTATGAATTTGTGAAACACAAAACGTATCCCACGAGCCTCACGTTTTCTCCGGATGGGAAGAAAATGGCCACCATTGCGTCTGATAGGAAAGTGCGAATCTTCCGCTTCCTGACAGGGAAACTGATGAGAGTGTTCGATGAATCACTAAGTGTAAGTCCTCGCACGTCGCTCAGCCTGGATCTCTACTGATGTGGCGTATTTGCGTGCTTATCACACCCGCGTTGTGTGTTAGATGTTCACAGAGTTGCAGCAGATGAGGCAGCAGCTGCCCGACATGGAGTTCGGGAGGCGGATGGCCGTGGAGAGAGAGCTGGAGAAGGTGGATGGGATCCGACTGACAAATATCATCTTTGATGAGACCGGCCACTTTGTCCTCTACGGGACCATGCTCGGCATCAAAGTCATCAATGTGGAGACCAACAGGTACGTTGATATGAAGGTGGAGAAAGGCTTTTTAAGTGTCGATTGCAGGGTTTTCCCCGCCATTATAACGCTAAGATGTAGCACCGAGGCCACTTTGGGTCAGCCTAAGCCAAATGAATATATAATAATAAAAAAACAAAAACTTGAAACTACACGATTCATTGCAGTTGGTGCAAGAAGTGCAATATCTAAATCACACAAGGGTGTGGGGGGCATAATATTTGTTAAAGGCCAAATATGTCGCAAACCAATCTGAATGAAGTATTGTAGTTCTGCAGAGATGTCCCGGCCTACAAATCCTATCCTACAGACCATAAAATGTTCTTTGGGTGGTACAGATCCTCGCAAAAATCCCACAACAGTCATAAAAACAGTTTGTTGTTTTGAAAATGAGAATAATGAAACAAGAACTATCATTCCCTCCAATATCGTGAATCATTTTGCAATTGTAATGTCAGTCAAAATAATCACAATTAGATATTTTCCTGTTATCGGTCAGACCTACTATACTACTTCAAATACTAACTGTATGACTTTTCTCAGATCTAATGAATGTATTTGGTCCCCATTGGACTTCATTAGCAAATTTGCTCTTTAAGCTTCTTAAGTATTAATTTATTTAATATCTGCTCTAGCTTTTTCAAAGTTTTAGACACAGATATAGTAATACTATTGGTCCAAAATGATGTGAAATTGCATTTTGTTTAGGTAATTAAAAAACATAACATTTTCTTCGAGGAGGACCCCAAAACCCCCACCAAATACGAGCACCCAAGTCTTCCACAAACCAAGGGAAAACGCCAGATTAGTTTATTAAACCTTGAAGTCCCTGATCCGTCTATGTCCTACCTTTTTATAATGTAGAGCACCTACAGTAGTTGAGGTCAAATATCAGATACACGTTTCTGGATTTCGTCCCCCCAGATGTGTGCGGATCCTCGGGAAGTTGGAGAACATCCGCGTGGTCAAGCTGAGTCTGTTCCAGGGGGTTGCAAAGGCCACGAACGTGGCACCCACTGTGGAGATGAAAGCGTGCGACAACCCTGCCTTAGACAACGTGGAGCCTGACCCCACCATCTTCTGCACCGCGTTTAAGAAGAACCGCTTCTACATGGTGAGATAACAGGCAACGACCTTTTTTTTTTCTTCTTCCCTCCCACTGCTATTTGTCTTAATACAACTTCTTTTTTCTGTACTTTAGTTCACAAAGAGAGAACCAGAGGATACAAAGAGCGCAGACTCGGACAGAGACATCTTTAACGAGAAGCCGTCGAAGGAAGAGGTGATGGCTGCCACGCAGGCGGAGGGCCCCAAGAGAGTGTCTGACAGCGCCATCATCCACACCACCATGGGGGACATCCACATCAAGCTGTTCCCCGTGGAGTACGTTTTAGAGAACATAATGGCTCTGTTGAGAAGTCTTCTTTACATTTAACTAGATTAAAGTATAGTTCTTTGCTCTTTTTTTTTTTAAATTTTAGATGCCCCAAAACTGTGGAGAACTTCTGTGTTCACAGCAGGAACGGCTACTACAACGGTCACATATTCCACAGAGTGATCAAGGTAGGTCTTCTTCTGGTTAGTAAGACATATTCTGTAAGGCCATGATTACTTGGTGTCTTTTCTTTTATAAGAAAATGTTGACTAGGACACTTTTCTTGTTAAAAAGAAGAACCTGGTGGCAGCGTTTTGGTTCCAAAAAGCAACCAAGCGTCTTTTTCTTTCAATAAGAGCTCCTGCTACAGCTTCCAGAGTGCTTTGTGGAGCGGTGCTAGATAAACAGAGCTCACAGAGAGCGAGCGCTGCTACTACAAACGTTGGATAAAACAAAGCAAGTTCCCTGAGCAGGATCCACCCGGTCGGATCTCCATTTTTTCTTGTTGGAAACAACAGGTCTCGCTACTCTGCTTGTCATTGGTCAGCTGTCAAAAACGGGCTTGATTTATGGTGTTTAATTTTCAAAAGAAGTTGAACTTTTAACTTCAAAAAGACGCTCTGAGCTGCAGGAAAAAAAAAAAAAAAGTCAGCAGTTGCGTTTACAAAAGCGACGTTTCTCTATAGGATTCTAACATAAAACAGGCTGGCAGCTTAAAATAAAGACACCAAGTGTGAACATTACCTTCTCCGACTCCACTTTGAGCTGTGTGTGGATCTTTGTCTTTGCTGTGTGCAGGGTTTCATGATTCAGACAGGAGACCCCACAGGCACAGGCATGGGCGGAGAGAGCATCTGGGGCGGAGAGTTTGAGGACGAGTTCCACGCCACGTTGAGACACGACCGCCCGTACACACTCAGCATGGCCAACGGAGGCCCCGGAACCAACGGCTCGCAGTTTTTCATCACCGTTGTTCCAACTGTAAGTCGCCTCATTAGTAGCTCACATAGGCAAACCCGACTAAAGCCCCTTTTAGACATGCACTTTATTAATGTGCTGGAAATGGATAATGTCAGCCTCAGATTTAGATGAGTGCCTCAAGCCACTTTTTTCATAAAAAACAAACAAAGACAATCTGAGTGTGACATTCTGCCTTTTTAAGGGCCTTAAACATTTGACCTTAAAGGAATAGTTCTGCATTTTGTGATATCCGCTTTCTTGCTGAGAGGCAGATCAGACCATTAATACAGTATTGTGCTTTTACGGTAAATATGAAGCTACAGCTAGCAGCCAGTTAGTTTAATTTAGCATAGAATTTAGCAATAGGGAAATGGCTAGCCTGACTCGGTCTGAAAGTTAAGAAACAATCAGTCCACCAGCACTTCTAAAAGATCTATTTCCTGTAAATATCATCTCTTAGGCCCAAAGCAAAGAGATCAGTTGACTAGACTATGAAACACTGTGAAGGAGCCAATTTAAAGCTATTTAAAGATTTCTCTTTTGCAACATTTTTATAGACTAACACACAAATATCTTTTGCTCACAGTATTCATATTTTTTGATATCCAGCAAAACGCGCAACTTACTTGTGTGTGCGTTTTATATATTATAAAATACCTAAAGTTCACAGTTGTTTGTTTGTGAGAAATGTATAAAGAATGTTTTTATTTTTATAAATCAAGAGGGCCTTATGATCCCCTGTGAAGCTTTGGCCCCCCCGTAGTGGTGCTCCAGCATGTAAGCAGATTAAGTGAAGAATCAAGTTAGTCTGACAACTTGTCATTTCTAACTGTGCTCGGGTTTGTCGGATTGTAAACGGGCAACATGATATCATATTTTGGCTAATAAATGATCACACTGATAGTATATAGAGTTTTAAATCCATTATGGATGCCACCTGGAAGAAAACCGACCCCGGTGATATCCTGGATGTTTTATTGTCCAACTCATCGCTGATCTTCAGCAGTGCCACTCCATCTTTCACCAGATGTCAAATATTGGGCGAGTATTGTGGTTCTTTCAGTCATGTCTGAACGACAAAAAAACATTTATAGATTGATGAAGCCAGTGACGCTACAGGTTCCTTAGAGATGTAAAGGGCTTAGAGATGTTATGTTGGATATTGTTTAACGTGCTACTGTACTTCCTCCCTCAGCCTTGGCTCGACAACAAGCACACGGTGTTTGGAAGGTGTGCGAAAGGCATGGAGGCCGTCCAGAGGATCTCCAATGTCAAAGTTAACCCCAAGACCGACAAACCGTATGAAGACATCAGCATCATCAACATCACCATAAAGTGATCGGATGTCTTTTGCATGTCCTGTACAGTGGTGTTTTTTTTACTTTTTACCAGGAGGAGTTATTAAAGGATGCTTAGAGCAAAACTGTATTTGAATTATATACAACTTTAATTATTTGGAAATGAGGTTTCAGTCTAATCATTGGTTCATGAGAACAGGCTGCTTCCTGTGGTCCCGTGATAAGCTGCTGTCCTATATAGGGAGGGAGGGTGGAGCATAACGCCCACTCAGTGCTATTAGCTACTTAAATGACAATGAAATACTCAAACAAATAGCACTCTGACTTATGTTGAGGCCTTTAAAGGTCTCATGACATGGTGCCATTTGGATGCTTTTACATAGAATATTTTCCCTTATGATGTCATAAGGGGCAAGATTCCAGATCAGCCCGTCTGGTATTTCTCAAAGGCTGAGCAGGAGACCCAGGGTTCGGTTTACACCTAGCGCCATAGCCACTGGGAGACCATAGGCAGGCTGGGGGAATGCATATTAATGTTAAAAAACCTCAAAGTGAAATTTTCATGGCATGGGACCAACAACCTGTTGATTGAAGCAGCAGATGCCAATGCTAAGTTGTTGATTCTACTAAAAAAGAAGCATACAGCCAGACACACAAGGTCAATTTTGTATTTTACTTTTACAGCAACACATTATGAATAATTTACAAAAGCCATTATCAAGTCCACTGGTAACAAAGGTTTCGATGCCCATTGTGCTTCTACGTTTCCAAAACGGCATGAAATGTTTTCACAAATGTGGAAAGACTTATCACACGTGCAGTTGTAATTAGTATTTTTATACATAGATACATGTAGTAAACATTACATAGCAATGAATACAGATGAAATCTAAGTCAAAGGATGGGTTCTTAACAACAAGACAAGTGTCTGTGTAGGCTTAATGTTTCACATTACATTACTGAAGGCTGTTGATTCAAGGTGAACCATCTCCTAAGCACTTGCTACAGATTAACAGGAATTGGGAGTTGTTTAAATAGGAATATACTTTTTTTTTTTGTAGTGAGATTAATACTCAGTCTAAGAAACAGCAGATAGTTCATTTGCTCCCAAGTAAAAACTGGTAGCGAGGCGGAAAATGAGTGCAATCGACACAGTCGGCATGCAAGACTCAACAAAACAGAGGCAGAATCGGTGCTTAAAACTGAGTTTCTCATAAAAGCCTCGTATCAAAGTAACATCCTTCTCATAAATAAGTTCAGTACAACCGTTTCTGTAACAGAAAACATCCAAACCAAAACTCAACTGGTGCGCCATGTCAAGACCAGCTGTGGCATTAAATAGGTTCATCCACTTAAAAAAAAAAAAGCCCACACATAACTAAAAAGACCCTATAAAACTATCAACTGCTATTGCTTACATTAGATGTAAAGGCAAAGTGGGAAAAAAAGCCAAAATCTGAACTTTTGATGTTTGAGCCACTGGAAGTTGTCTGGGTTCGTTTCTAAATGTAGTGAACATTTCTGTCCTGTCTCTTCTGCATTTATACTGACTGTAGCTTAAAAAGGTCATCGTAGTTATTTCTCAGAATTATAAGATGTGTTAAAATATACTGAATCAACGAAAGGTATGTAATGACACTTTCACCAAAACAGACTGCAGTTTAGTTAAGGTTACTGTCACATATGGAAGTGGTTATGATGACTGAGAGTTTAATCATGTCAGGACACAAGGATTTTTAACATGTTACTGGACATAAGTCAGGTAGCTATAGAAGATAAACGGCTTGTCTCTGGAAAAAAAAGGATTAGAAAGAATGAAAACTAAAGTATGCAACATGTTCCGTTACGTGTACGCTGCCTTAGAAATGAACCCGGATGGGAGTTTGTAGTCTGAACTCAGGTTTTGGGGCCATTATTTCTCGGAGGGAGGGTGGTTTTGTAGGTTCTGGGTTTCGCTTCAATGAAGCTGGAGAAAGGAGAAACATCTTTAGATTTTCTTTGCCCACATTGGTGCGAAGGAACGATGAGGAGGGCAGGCGTAAAGCGTGCAGTCTTAAAAGTTAATATTTGGAAGTGGTGGGAGAACCGATGAGCAGGGCTCAGGCTGGGGGGGGGGGGTTGGAGGGGTTGAAGTCAGCAGGGGACAAAACAGAGAGGATTTTACATTTAGGCCACGTCCAGGACACCAGCGGCCACCAGCTGTCTGGAGAGCCAATCCAGCCCCTCGTGGAGGCCCATCCCACTGCGGGCGTCGCAGCCCTGAATGTGCCAGCTCCTCCCGCAGCACAGCTTGTGTAGGCTCAGCAGCTCCGTCATCTCCTCCACAGACACGACCCCGGGGACGTCCTGCAGACATGCAAACTGATCATCAACTCTGTCTGAGCTTAGACAAGGTTATTCAAATCAGATTTATTTACCAAGAGTGTGTGCACATACAAGATATCAGACTCTCAATGTACTTAAACAGAAACAAGACTTAACTGCTTAAGCGTGCTTCGTCGATATAGACTAGACGGTGCCTGATACTACTGTGTACATCAGTCTACATTTACAGAGGGTTATTCCAGTACCTGTTTGTTTGCAAAGATGAGCAACAAGGCGTCTCTCAGCTCCTTCTCCGTCAGTAGTTTGGCCAGCTCACTGTGAGCCTCCATCAGTCTGTCCCTGTGGCAGCTGTCAATCACAAACACCACCGCTGCACACACACAACAAGAGGGAGGGCAGAGAGCTACAGTTTAAACTTTCAACATACACTTTAGAAATCATTCAGCAATTACTATATAGGTTTATGATGCCACACAAGAGTTAGAGAAATAAAAAAGAAATCGACAGACAACAGGAAAAAGTGACAAAAACAGCGGGAAAGGTGAAAAAAACCTCAGAAAGTGACAAATATGTTGGGAAAAGTGGAATAATTGTCAAAAAATGTGAAAAAAAACCTGCTGGAAAAATACTTTTAATTTGAAATTTTGACCCAGAAAAACTAAACGTTGCATGGTCGACTGGAAGACAACACAATCGTTAACTATGATCAAGCTACTGGACCCGAGTACCAAGTCTTTATTACCCTAACGACTCCCATGAAAAATGTGGGCATAATTTGTCAGTGAGTGAGAGTGTGTGTGTGTGTGTGTTTGTGTCAAATGTGCTGTAAATGCTGCAGTGTGTTGAATGTGTGTGCACGTGACACTTAGACAACATTAAACTATATGGGTGCCCAGATAGCTCAGTTGTTAGAGAGGGCACCCATATATAGAAGTTTACTCGTCGATGCAGTGGGCCCGGGGTTCGACTCCGACCTCCGACCCAAAATATAATCTTACAAAAAAAAACAATACCTTGAGTGTTCAGGTAATAGTGTTTCCAGAGGGGTCGGAGCTTATGTTTTCCACCCACGTCCCAGATGGTGAATTTCAAGTTCTTATATTCAACTGTCTCCACATTGAAACCTTTAGAAAAAAAGATTGAAAACAAGCTTCATTCAGAACAACAGCTTTGCGTTCATTATGAAGACCTTTATACTGTAGATGCATTTACCGATGGTTGGGATGGGTTGCATGAACTCATCTTGTTTCAACTTGAAGAGGATGGTGGTTTTTCCAGCTCCATCCAGCCCAAGAGTTACTACACGGATCTCCATCTTCGGACCAATGTGGACCCGGTTGTCCTGAAACCGGAGCCAATTGTTACATATTGGAAGAAACCCGACCTCTCTAGGATTAGTGTCTGATAAATGCAGACATCCAGCTATGAGTGGGGACAGTGTGTACCTTCGTGAAGGTGACAGGGATGCCAGCATCCAGCTGAATGTGATCAGCCAGCTCTGTGAACTGGTGCTGCTGCTTTTGAAGCGTCTCCAGCAAACAGTTGATCTCCTGCTTTGCCAGCACAACTCTGCAGTCATCCTGCAACAGGACACAAGCAACATGAACTACAGATGATCTTTCACGCTTTTATATCTTCCCAGCTCAACTACTGCAGCTCCCTTTGAACCTGCCTCAGCAATTTGCCCCTGGTCCAGAACGCTGTTGGGAGGCTTTACGTCTACGTCGATCACATTGTTCTGGTGTCTCCGAAATTTCCGCCGGTTGTCCCTAATTTTGGCCAGATATCCGCCACCTTCCGCCTTATTTTATTAGTTATTTTTTTGCTTGTTCATTTTAGATATTGGGTCAGTTTTCTTTCTTCTTCTTGGAAGCACTTTGTTACTTTGTCTGTAAAATGTGCTATATGATAAATAGGCCTATTAACATATATCGCTGCATTATATGTGTATCATCCTGATCCTAGAGGCTTAATCTGTATCTGGCCAGGTTTATTCGTTATAATGCGTGTGTATCGTGTCTCCTACCTGTTGAAGTGTTTTCTCACAGTGCAGGCAGGCGGTGGAGACCTGGGACAGCAGGATGGTCATGTCCTCCTGCTGCTGCCTCAGCCAGATCAGCCTCTCCCTGACGTGAGCGTCCACCACGCTCAGAGCCATCTCCTCCTGCCGACACAGAGTCTCGTGAAGATCGGCGAAGTAAGCTCGGACGCAGGAGCGTGCACTCTCTGCTGTGCCGGGGACCTGACGAAAAAGTTGTTATCGCCAGGAGAAAAAGCACAATCACCAATGTTTACCTACAAAGAGAAAGTCCAGTGACATGTCTTACATGTTCGGTGTGTGCCATGCCTACTCCGTCCTCGACTATCTGCTCTCCACCTTCTATTTGCTGCACGATGCCCACCAGCTTCCTGGAGTACTCTGACACTTCATCTGTGAAGGTGCGGATGCAGTGGGCCATGTCCAAAATGGATGCACGGATCTGGTTAGCTTCTGTCTCAAGAACAGCGTGCTGAAAAGGAAGGATAGGGAAGACATGAACATGTCTCCTCGTATGAGCAGTGTTTCCCCCAGTGTATTGCAAGCATGCTAGCCCACCAAGCCTAAGTTGCCCCCAACCAGGCATAAGCCACTGGGAATTATTTATTTAAAGTATTTTAATACATATACATATATTTTTTTTTAAACTACAGTTTTTTATACAACTCAGTTAGAAACTTGGTCTAATTTCAAATGTCCTGTTAGCTTTTAACACTAAATTAATAGAATCTGCTTATAGCTTTTTTAAATGATATTTTGGGGGTTTTTTGAGAAACTATTGGGCTCTGCTGTTGGGATCAGCTGCCATCAGACTGTAACTGGCCCCAGCCAGGTCCTCGAAGCGATTGCCACCAGGCCAAACCCTAATAAGGATATCTAACACGAGGCTGTATCTCGTTTTAAAGTACCTTATGTCCCTGGTGCTTGCCGTACTCCTTACACACACAGCACATGAGCGGCCCAGACTGACAGGCCTCCTCCAGGCAGACAAACTCGATGGCGTGGACCTGATGCTGCGGGCACAGAGTCTTCTCGTGAGGCTTGTCGGCCAGCGGCACCCGACGGTGTTTGGCCAGCGTGCGGGTGGAGTGGGTGAGCTGGGAGCACTCGGCACACAGGTGGGTGGCACACACGGTGCAGTACATAGAGGCAGTGTGGCTCTCGTCCTCATCACATCGGATTATACACTAGGTAAGAAGAAGAGTTGTGAGTGAAAGGTGCAGTAGGTGTGAGGGTGAAGTAAATATTTCATATATTACATTACATTACATGTAATTTAGCTGATGCTTTTATCCAAAGTGACTTCCAATTAAGTGCTTTCAACCCTGAAGGAGCAAACTCCAGACAACAAGTAGTAAGTGCAAGTACATTAGCTTTAAATAAGCCAAACCACAAAGAGGTTATTTATTTATTTCCCCCCCTATCATCCGAGGTGCAGTATACATGAGTACTCTTACTTCTCCCATGCCTCTCAGGGCATCCTCTGCCATTCCTGACTGGTTGGTAGCTCCATTCTGGAGTCGCTCCAAGAGTTCAAGCAGAGCAAAGTTCTTCTTCAGACCCCAAACTCCAGAGTCCCCTAAACAGATGTGGAAAACATGAAAACACTTTAAGACTAAATGACAGAGAAAGGGAAGAGTTCCACCTCTTAACACAGAGAAAACGACAGGCTGAAGGAATAGTGAAGTAATGGCTTCCATCCTGTCAACTGGACATCAACTTCTGTAGCAGTGAGTGTTTTGTATTTTGTAGCCGATATTACGTCCAACCCTCATCGGACTTTTGATAGCTCTATCCTCACATATATACACAACTTCCCAGGGCTTTTTAATTAACTCTGTTTAGGTGTTCATGTTTTCATAAATAACTTTAAAGGATGAAAAGACCAGAAGATCCCTAAAAAAGGCTTGCACTACAAATCTTCCAAACTTTCTCTAGGTAGACAGACACGTGTAAAACAGCAGTTCTCGGGATTCCCAAAGCATCCCAAACTGGTTCCCATTAGAGCTCCAAAGAATAATTAATAGATTATAGAACTATTAAATTAATTACCAAATATTTTAAAACAGATTAACCAATTTGGCTCCTTTTTTATGAAAAAAAGTAAAAAACGTATTTTCTGGACTATAAGTTGCACTTTTGTTGATAGTTTAACTGGGCCTGCCACTAATAGTCAGATGCGACTTATATACGTTTTTCGTCCTCTTCATGGGGCATTTTTTTGTAAGGGGCTGGCGAAAAGCAGAGATTGTTCTTACTGCGATGAAGAAAACAAAAAAAAGCTAATCGCGGCCTGAGTTGTTCAGAAGCGTCACCGATGATGAACTTAATGGATTCAGTGATGTGCAATGAGATCGGGAGCTTGGTGAACCTGCTTACCAGTAACCGGTAACTTGTTGGACTCGCTGGCTTGTTATGTTTTTTTAGCCTCTTAAGTTTGACTTTAAGATTTTTGTTTTCCCTTTAAATGCATATTGGTTCCAAGTATCGCTTATTGGCATCGGCGCGGGAAGTGGGGGTGCTGCAGGTATTGTGCTATTTCATGTTTGGGGTGTGGGTTGAAGAGAGGGATAATTTTAGTAATTTTACAATTATTTAATTTAACTTCAGTGTGTAATGGTCAATCAGATTGATATTTATCTATCTATGAAATATTTCGACAGGCCTATTTATTTTCATCGCTGGTTGATGGAGTTGGCCGAGCAGCAGGCCCTATGTTGGGATGTAGCTTCATAGAGGGGAGGGGCCAAGAAGTTTAATAAGGAGACCGAGGTCGAGTGGTCTGCAGAATACAGAGCCTGTGTAACACACTATCTTCAGATGAACACACTGGCTGTAGATGTTATGATTGATTATTCTGATGATCCTTGTTGTTTTTCACTATTGTTGAAATTTAGATATTTTATGACCTTGTTATTCACTATTTATTAACAGCATAAAGTGTTTTATGTTTTATGTTTATGATATATGTATTTTGTTATATGTCTGCAACCTTGTTGTTTGTGCTGCTGCTTAACTTGGCCAGGACACTCTTGGAAAAGAGATTTTTAATCTCAATGAGTTTGCTTTCTGGTTAAATAAAGGTAAAATAAAAAAATAAGATTCTACGTGGATCCCCCCACCCCACCCCACCCCACCAGTAGCCCCTGCCTAAAATACCTTCCCGCGCCTCTAGTTATTGGGTTCATTAACGACTTTAAACAACCAGTATTGTCCGATCCCCTAGTAACAGATACAGTCTTACTCACCCAGCTCAGTGACCTGTCTGTCGAAGGGGCAGCGGACCGCTCTACCGTGGAGGGGCAGCCGGGTCAGACAATCATGGCACACTGTGTGACCACAGAGCAGGAGACGAGGGACCTTGTCCCCCTGGAGAGAAAAGACGTCCTCGCATACGCCACACTCCAGCACCTGCAGTTATAATTGAATAAACACGTGTTGATTAACTTCCAGCCAACCAATGTGATAGTCACTGCTGCAGAGAAAAGCCAGAGGGAAGACATGTTTAATAGCTGGCAGTGATTACCCAACATAGGCCTACAACGCTCTGTCTAAGGATATCAGGTTAGCTCAGTTAGTGATCTCCCTTCTTTTATCTGCCACTTTCATTTGACTCTTTGTAGTTTGGCTTATTTAAAGCTAATGTACTTCCACTTATTTCTTGCTGTGCAGTTTGTACTTTCAAGGTTGAAAGCACTTAACTGGAAATTACTTTGGATAAAAGCGTTGGCTAAATGACATGCGATGTATCCTAGAGTCTTTTACAAATTTCATTTAAGCTTGAACCTCCTTGAACTGTCTCTTATCCTTCTAAAAGTTGTTCTTTTCTTTCCTTACCTACACTGGACAGATTTTCATTTCATTTCATTGTTTTGTAGATAGATAGAAAGATTGATATTTTATTCATCCCGGAGGAAGTTTTAGGCATCCAGTAGCAAGACAACCATAATACAACAAACACAAATACACACATACAGAAGAATATCACACATACATAAGAATAAAATTAAAAATCACTCACAGAAATGCAATGACCATGATAAGGTAAGATGCTACGGTAGACTGTGTGCAATGGTGATCAGTGCAGTCAATTATGATAAAATATTAACTATGACATAAAATATAAACATAATAACCTGTAAACTGACTGATTGAATAAGAACAATATGTAACAGGGATTAAGTTATAAAATGTAGATGTTATGACCACAGTCCAGATTGTGAGTTTGAAAATTGCTCTATAAATAAAGATTATTATTATTATTGAGCATGCGGAGGGATGCTCTACAAGAAGCCAGAGAGAATACAGAAGAGTCCATTAGATTCAGACTCACTGAATATCTAAGTGTGAGGCGCAGTCACCTTGACTCTCAGCGTTTTAGATGGTTCAACCTTCCATTCTTTAAACACATGCTATGCTGACACCTACTGAGCACAATTTAAGAGATATAGAAGCATATTCTAACTTGCACGCACGCTGTGCAGCGACTTCCAAAGTGTATGACGTCGCTGAGCTATGCTAGGAGCTCAGTCAACCTAACTGGCAACCACGGTGACGCCTCAGCGATGGTAACCTTGTTACGTTAATGCACAAAGATATGGATGCAATGTTGCCCGAATTTAGCGAAGTGTATTATAATATAGGTACGGAGTAACCTTCTACTGATACAATTAGGCTTTTATGGAGTATATCTGTCTGTCTAGCATCCACTGGCACCAACGCCAACGCAGCAGCATTCACCCAAAAATCAGAAGCCACGAAGACGAGCCTACAGCCGAACCTTTCGTACAAACTAACCCAAACGGCGTAGCCACTGCGGGCGTAACGTGGCGGTGGACTTTAGTGACAATATAACAACCTTAACCGTGTTTCCATGAGCTCCCCTCCCGTGTCGGATACAGGGCTCCATCGTCGCTACGGCGCCCTGCTTGTTTATTCCTGCTGCAGCGGCGGCCATTCTCGGACGACGGCGCAGAGGACTGAGCAGGTGCGAGAGGACAATCCCCCAGGTACTTCCGGTTTCGCTCTGAAAGCGGTATTAGCCATTGAGTGTATACGGTACACGCGCAACGCCGTTCTTTCGTGTTTTCTGTTTCGTGTTTTCATTATCGTGTCACACATTTTAGTTTCTATGATACGACACGAGTATTGTAACGTAAATGTGAGGCCTTGCCTCGTGCAGATAACGAAAAACTTGAGATAGCATCGTTTGTCCTTATTGGAAGCGCATGCGCAGTACTACAGTTTTTTTTGCATTTAGCTGACTTGAATCACTCGAAAGCAGTACATCTACCAGAGTATCGTAACTATTTTTACTATAATTAAAATATCTAAATACGTGTTCCACCACTGATTAAAAGATATTCTGCTTCAATGTGCCACAAAAAAAACAGGAAGATTTGTCTTATGTTGATGACGTATTTTTAGCGCGCCTCACCTCTTTCTACATTCATAAGTAGGACTGTTGTTCCTAATGAGACTTTAAACTTCTTATACTCATCACTGCAAATTTAACGGTAGGTGTTTTTAATGTTTACAGCATAGTTGATCGCTATGTTCGGGTCTGTTCGGCTAGTCGAAAAAAGTTCTTCCATGTTTTCATTCTGGGCGGGTAACATTAGCTAACTCAACTGTTAAAACCATACAGTGTTATTATTGATGGAGTTATTTTCCTTTGCCATAGTTTCCTCATCTAAACCACCCATCCACGTCCACTCAGGTATCCGCCACGGATGTCTCAACAACCGCAGCAGGCGGTGCCCTCCGCCCCGGACTCCCCCGCGCTGCTCGTCACCAGCAACGTGCAGAAATACGCCATCAAGAAGAAGAAAGTCCTCAGCGCTGAGGAGGCAGAGCTGTTTGAAGTAACCCAGGCTGCAGGCATCACCATGGACCAAGAGGTGTTCAAGTAAGTGTATTACATATCAGACTCACTCATGAAGTCTGCACACACACACACACACACACACACACTCACTCTCTGCATCTTCCCTTCCAAGACTCCTGGACTCACACCACACACAGAGCTGTCTATGCCCAATGCACTTTATGCACTGCATCCATGTATTACAACAAGTATCAGTTTCAATACCGTCATTAAAAAACTGCAATGCACTTATATAGGAGACACGGCTTAAATATGAAGTATCCATCCATCCATCTTCATCCGCTTATCCGGTTTCGGGTCGGGAGGGGGGGGGGGCAGCAGCTCCAGCAGGGGACCCCGAACTTCCCTTTCCCGAGCCACATCAACCAGCTCCGACTGGGGGATCCCGAGGCGTTCCCAGGCCAGGTTGGCGATATAATCTCTCCACCTAGTCCTCGGTCTTCCCTGAGGCCTGCTCAGGATTATTTATTAAATATAATTTAGTTTAAGGCCTAAAAATGATAATATCAGGTTGTCATCACGTAACAGTGTGGAGGAGAGAGACACGGCATGTCGCCCACCAAGTGACCTGGTCCCGAAGAAGAACTCGACTTCTGCAGTCTGGCAGCAGTTGGGGGTCCAACCTAATGAGAAGGGAGAGGTGTTTCGTTATTAGTGTTTGGTCTTCAGTTTCTGAATGGTATAGGCACAAGCCAACAGTTTG
>NC_048422.1:22239608-22253739 GCF_013103735.1 Etheostoma cragini | reverse complement strand
TATATATCAACTCTTTTTAGTTGGCCTTATACCTTTAATGAGTATCAACTCTACTGTGCATATGACAATAAACCTCTTGAAACTTGACCAGATGTGTGTGAGTGACTGTCGTGCATATGGAGTAATAAACAGGTAGAAACCCCGGTTTCACATCCTTCCACTCCTCTTCATGCCCTGCCAGGATCATAGTGGACCTGTTAAAGATGAATGTGGCTCCTCAAGCGGTCTTCCAGACCCTGAAGGCGATGTGTGCAGGCCAGAGGGTAGCTGACAGCGGCAGCGGCGGAGAGACTTCAACGGCCTCCCACACCACGAGCATCACCACAGCACCAACAGAGGCCAGAGGTTAGTGTCTGCACCTGAACCTTAACAATGAATATTAAATTAACTACTAGGTCACGGACAAAAAGCTAGTTTTAAGGCTCATAGTCCATGTAATAACAAAAAATAGTGCGATGTAAATGAACACTTGCTGTTTACTTTATAGTATGGGTGAGAATCAGCGGAGACCTCGCGGTACAATATCATCACAAATACTTATGACATGATGCCATATTATTGGGATTTGAAACATTGCAATATTCTGCGATATATTTCAAAGTATTACCTGTTAATTCAGATTTTTCCCAATTTCAAATAATGTCCCCACAAGGAAACTTTGTCAACATCCCTTTTTATCGAATAAGTTACATTTCTCTGTTCGTTCATCTCACTTCAGTTTTATTGCAGCAAAATGGGATTGTCAAGCCGAAAAACTGACCAACACATATGTAATAATAGATTGATATTTGGCGTCTGTGTACCGCTATTGATACGGTATTGCCACGCAAAATTGCGACGGTTCGGCATGAATTCACTGTGACTTGAAAACAAAGATTTTCTATCGAATCGACTTTGGCCGCGACTGTGGAAGACTCGGCCTGTGCTTCTTTTGCAACCATAAGGGAAAATGTCTGCCGTGACGGTTTCGTCTCATACTTGTCATATTGGGAATGTACCATTGAGACATGTAACATTTACTGTCGAACTTCCAACAATCCCCGTTGGTTCTCAAGAAAGTCCAAAAGACTTGGTTTAAAGCTGTGAGAGGAAATAACCCAAACGATGGAAAGCTTTTGGACACAGAGAGAGGGATAGAGAGAGAGAGTCTCTTTCTACAGAGTGAAAGAACTCAAGGTCTGTAAAGCACAGGCTCTCAGCCTTTCATATCAAAGTGTAGAAAACAACAATTTTTCAAATGTTTTTTTAACTGACAGACTTTACCTTTCTGTTTGCTCTCGTTATTCTACCTGTGCTCTTTGCTTCTCACTTCGCTTTTCAAGCATGCAAAATATTCACATTCCTTTTACTCTAGAAGGGCGCACACACTGTAGTGGAGGTTCTTGTCCCGCACTTTGCACCACCTAATCCCCTCACTAACTAAATTCCCTCTTCACTCCACCCCATAGCGAGGTTTTCCACTTAAACGGATGTTGGAAGAGCTAGGATATACAGTAGATGGTCATAAAAGGAAGAAGCTGTAACTTACTCTGTGCATGACTTGGTGCTTTCTAATTTCTTTTCTATTCCCCCTTGAATTCTGTTTTTATTTTTTTGTGCCTCTTGTTTGCTGAAGAAGAGGACTCTTTTGTCTCTGGAAAGACCCCTAAGCCTCCTGCAGCTCCGACCTCAGCGTCTGTCCCCAGAGCCACTAGGGTCAACACTAAGATTGTGGTCTACGGCCCCCAAGACGCTAGCGCTCCTCACTCTCAAGGTCCCCCCTGGCGCACCTAGTCCTACACCTCCATCTGTCCGCTTGCTTGCATTCCTCATATCAAGTGTTGTGCATGTTCACGTATGTTGTGTGCTGTGTGTGGATAAGAAAGACGTCACCTCCCCTCAAGTGGACACATTCACTGCACTACGTGGTTTTGGGTGATGTGGGAACTTCTGATTTGGAAACAATGCCTGTAGAAGTCTGGAACCATTCCAGGCATTATTAGTGGGACACTTTACGCAGTTGGTCCAAGTAGCTCTTGCACTAAGCCATTCAGCTGATAGCACTAACTTGCTCAATGTTCGAGAAAGGGGGGGGGGGGGGTTATCTCGAGGTCTTGGTGCAAAGGATCCTAGGGTGATATTATTGCAAACCACCCCTTTAACAGTAGTACTTAGAAATCTTGACATGACCGATATTGACTGATACCTCTCCCAAACTAACATATTAATGATTAATGATTTTTGCGTTTTGAAACACAGCTAACTGGTGAAAGGCTTTGCTGTCGAGAAACTTACAAAGCGGAGAAAAGGGTTTGGGAGCTTTTTATGTGACAAAGTTAACATCTGTGACTGAGACGAAACACGTTTTTGTCATACAAAACTAAAACACTTGTACTAATGAAAACGTTCCCACTACTAAATTAAACATTCCCACTACTACTCATGAAATATTGGTTGTTGCCGTGTAGAGCTTTTTTGTAGTAAAGCAGTTGATAATCTACCAGGCCTGCATGACGTTCTTTATTGCATGTTGATGTTGTTCACCAAGGCAGTGAAATGTTTTCAAGCATGGGAAAGTTTGATGGAGTTAATATTTAATAAGTAAGTAAGTGCAGTTTATTTTTAGAGCACATTCAAATACAGCTTCAGTTGACCAAAGAAGCACCAAGGTGCTGTATAAAAACCATTGGAATATAATAAGCTGCTGGTCATATTAGAACAAGTGAGGCGGTAACGGAAAAAAAACCTGAGTATTTTTTTGAGCAAGACTGTTTATTAATTTGGAAATCAACTTTTCATTTGTAAGAGGAGGAATTTCTTTTCATCTGTGAGATGTAACATAGTTCCCCTGCAGTCTCCTGAGACACACTGGATTATCCCAGTCCGTAGTCTCAAAAAAGCCCCTCCTAGTCACTCTATGGATCCTGCTTTAGTCAAGTGTGCGGGGTTTTTAACTGTAGCTTAAAGAAAGGTAAGAAGTGGAACCATTTCTTCTTCTTTGTGTTAAAATGTTTAACGTTTTCCATTTCATCGCCATTTCCATTGTTCATGTTGTTTTGGATCTTGTGACGCAACAATCGTAATCCTTTAACTTCCTGTGTGTTCTTGCTTTGTCCCAAGCAGTGCGCAGTAAAGCTGGAGCGAGCCACGGCGAGAAGAGCAGAGAGGCGTCCAGCCAGCGGGGGGGGCAGCGGCAGCCCAGCGCCACCAGGGGGCAGAAGACCAAGAGCTCCGGCAGCAGCAGTTCCTCCTCCCAGATAAACTCCACATGAGCCATCAGGGCAGTAGCTGCAGAAGAGGATTAGGGACACGTGGGAAAAAGGGATGATTACTGAGTTCAAAGTCAGAATTCAGAGTTTATTCTCAGAATTCTAGCCTTCAAACAAACTGTCAGGATTCTGACTTTAAAAAAACAACAGTCAGAATTCTGAAATTCAAATCAGAACTCTAACTTTTTTAAAAAAAAAACAGTCAGAATTCTGACTTTCAAAAGAATTGACAGAATTCTGAGATTTAAGTCAGAATTCTAACTTTAAAAAAAACAGTCAATTCTAACATTAAAAAACACCAAGTTTTCTTACTTTATGAATTTTGACTTAAATCTCAGAACTCAAATACATTTTTTCCCATGTGGCCCTAATCCTCTACTGTAAATATGAGACAGTTTGTAAACAAGTAGTTGTCTTTTCATTTAAGTTATGTGTTGCTTACCTGTGCAATGTGCTTTAAAGGGCTGGTTTACCTATATTACAAAAAAAAAGAGGTGAATGGATGTTTTTTAGCCTTTTATTTGTGTTTGGCAGATTGGCACCATAAAAAACATGGCGTTTAGCTTTTAGCAGCTCCTGTCTGCAGTTTACCCATGGACACCACTGGATTATTTTACTACTGAAGAAAAAGTACATGATTATTCTCAGGCAAGTCCAGAAATGATAAGGAGCATATTTTTTTCTTCTTCCAGGATTTCTCAGTGGATTTATGGACATTTATCTGAGAGACATCAGATATAATGATGTCCACACTGGATCTAAAATACGTCTACCACGTCTGTGGGATTACATTTGACTGAGATATCACTCCAAAACAAAAGTGAGTTTTCCACGCAAATTGCGGTAATCAGGTGCTGAAGTACCTTCCATTTCCTCTCCCATCATGCATGATGGGGCCTCCGGGTAATTCAGACCTCACTGTGAACAATTTTAGTCTGGACTATTTCCTCAATTCAACACAAAGTTCCTTGGAAAACTGTTGACCGTGAGGTCTGCCAGATATCTTAAAACCTTGAATTTTTTTCTTTTGTAATTTAGGTAAATGAATCCTTTAGAGTTGTAATCTTATGTAAGGAGGTCCTGAGTGTCTCCTCACTCTCCTTCTTACTGGAAGATGTGGAAAGCCTTTTTAGTTTGCCTTATAACTTTAATGAGACAGGCAGTAAAGGGAAAATAAAACATTTAGAAATATTTACATTTTCTACTGAAAAATGTACTCGTCTGTGTTCAATATGCAACTTCTTGTAAAATGATATATCTCCAATAAATCCAATAACAATACACCGGCCGTCTCTGTTATAGATGCATCAATCCAACTTTAACTCCGATTCTTGATCCAATACTTGCAATCTCCCTTTTTATTTATTTTTATTTTTTTACAAATTTAAAGATTCCCTGCACACATCATGAAGTTATACTAACAAGAAAAAGATCTTTCTTTGAATTATAACTTGTGTCTGATATGTTGTGTCCACTAAAACAGGTCCATTGCCCAACTAGATGTCCTACATCATCTACTCATTGACACATTGTAACGGTGTTATTGCTGGACACAAGATGTCTCCTGTTTCCAGTGCGTTTATATTATTTGTAGTGTCATACTTTCTTTACTTGTCATTACTTTTCATGTAATGACGTGATCTTTAATAACACTACAACAGAAAAAGGCAAAGCTAGATTGTCTTCTTTTTTTGGTTGTCCCTGGCAACAGTTACCTGCACAGATCTCAGCGTAGTGGCGGTCTGTCTTTCTTCTTGGTCTGGCAGTGGATGAGCACAGCTGTTCAGTCTCTCCTCTTGTTGAACGGTTGATAACACAGTCAGAGCCTCGAGGAATGCAGGGAACTCTGTGATGGAGACCATCATTTTCTAAGCATCACTTTCCAGAATGCTGCTATTGATCACACTCTTACTGTGAGGGCCTAATTGATTTTTTTTTTTTATTCTTTTCTGTCCCCTGATTGTGAGAAGTGTGTGATTTCTTTTTTTTTTAGCTTTGGAATTTGATACTTGTACCCCTGAATAGTTCTCCTGCTGTCACAGGGGGGCAGTAAAAGCACACTGCAGTTGATACTGTCATCCAGTGGTGCCCACATTCTTTTTTTTTTTCACCTTTCCTGCTGCTATCATGAATGAAAGTGAGTCTGAAATGAACGCACGTTCTCTTTGTATTTTAAAAACAAAAGCATCTTCTCATTCACAAACAGACGTGGTGGCGTACCTTACAGGTGATGCAAAGAGAGCCCGAGCGGGGAGATGCTGTGTGTTTAGCGGCCTACGAGGCAGGCTGCAGGGCTTTTTATGTGGCCGTTTGTCCTGTTTATGTGTTCCTGCCTCTCCTCTGCGCTCTGCATTGATGGCAGCGTGCCTGTAATTGATGGCACCTTATTGCTGTGGTGTAGCAGGTTTAATGGGGCTTGACAGAGCAAGAGAAAGCAGCATGCGACCAGGGAGAGAAGTTAACCCTTTCGCACAAACCCCCACCCTCCATCCGTGTCTCCAGCGCCAGCCTCGCCTGTTCGTCCTGGTCCTTGCACCCTCCCTCTTCACATCAGTGCACGCAAACACAAATGAGAATACAAACAGGGCCCTCGGTGATTAGCGTGTGTACGGTTCCTACTGTTATCAGTGGTCATGGTAATGGCAGTTTGGTTCATGATCAAGGAGGCCCAGACACCCCTCTGATTCCACTTCCGAAAATAAATACTCGCCAGCTGT
This sequence comes from Etheostoma cragini, assembly GCF_013103735.1. NCBI lineage: Eukaryota > Metazoa > Chordata > Actinopteri > Perciformes > Percidae > Etheostoma > Etheostoma cragini. Next base: position 22,247,774 of record NC_048422.1, on the reverse strand, counting down.
TGGTGCTCTTCCCTGTCTGTTTTGCTTGGAGGAACCTAAATGTGTTTGACAAAGGTAAATAGCTGGGGATTTATTTCCACAAACTTGCTGCCAGACTGTAGTTCCTGATGTGACCTATAGGGGCCAGTGTGGATCCAAGCTACCACTCTGGCCTTCCTCTGCCTTGGATTTCCGTAGGCCTCCACTCCAGTATTTTGGATGTGTTTATTTTGTTATGAGGGAATTTCATGGCTAGTGCAGACTCCTCCATTAAATAGGGAGTGTTATCCTTCACTCAGGCGCACCGCACACACTCATGTGAATGAATGCATTGGATTTGTGCGTGTGCATGTACGCACTATATGCACCATTAATCAATAGAGACGATGAAATGATGCTATTGTGTGCGAGGCAAGACGAACAGCACATTGAATAATGAGCTAGTCAAAGCTGTTGGCAAATCATTAATGTACGGTGTTGGTCTAAACCAAGTTCTCACACTCTCTCTGTGCAAGCTGTTCCCAGGTGACAAAAAACTGGGAAGAGACACTATTTTAGGAACTGGTATCACACCTCTCTTCTATGTTTTTTTTTAGTTTTTTTTTTTTATCCCCATCACTTGTATTCCCTCCTGAATCTCTTTCTCTGTGAGAGCACTCGGGTGGGGTGTGGAGGAATATCATCCTGTTTTCTTTCCCTTCTCTCCATCTCCATCTCCATCTTTCCTCTTTCTCTCGGGTATTATCCCTTCCTGTGAACTCTTGGTCCACATTTCTCTCTAAATTTATAGGCCACTTTCCCTAACTTGTTGTCTCTCTACGTTCACTCCCTCGTCTAACCCCTTCACTCTCCATCATCACACCGCCCTCCTCCCCTCTTCTCTGCTCCCCGCCATCACCCTCCTTGCCAGGCTGGCTGCAGATTGGCTATTTCCTGCACGCGCCCAGTAGAGCCCTTATCAGAGCTAAAGTGCTGATTGTTGGTCTGTCTCTCAGGCTGACTGACAGTTCGGGCTGCGCTGCTGAAATGCCTGATTTGGTCAATGTTTGTCTGTGGGGCCTTATCTCCACACCTTATATTAACTGCCTTGACAGTATGTGCAGGCAGTCTCTCTCCATCTTGTTGCCCCCCCTCACCCACACCTCCCACCATCCTCTGTCTCTGTCTCCATTCACTCTCTATACTCTCTGCTACGCACTATAGTCTCTCAACCACCAGCTAAACACTTTCACGCTCATCCTCCTCTTCCATCATTCTCCCTCTTGTAGCTGGATCAGCACCTTCAGCACCATAATCTTCACTTTATTTCTTGTTTGTTATTTTCCAAAAGCATTCCTTGAGGGCCAGTTCACTCAAATTACAAAAAAAAAACCTATTTACTGTTTTATATTTTTGGTTTTGTGGCTGCTGCCAATTCAATACAATGGAGGTGAATTGAGCTGCACTTTTGCTCGTCAAAGCACTGACAAATGACATTTGAAGAATTCACAGTTGTTTCCATAAACAATGTCTCTGTAACTCTGGGGGATGCACAGACCACCGCACACAGTTTAAATTTGTCATTTTACTGGAAAACTAAATCTTGCTGTTTCATGTATCTTTTTGAATAGCATAGCCAGCATTTTCAAAGTACTAAAAGGTCATGAGTCAAAATTCCTACAAAGAAAAGGCTTTTAATGTTTTAATTAATTGAATTTTTCACATTGGATTTAATAAGGAACGTGCTCAATTATAGTATTGCCAGGTTTTATTTTAATGGGGCAGGTCTTTCAAGGTAATTCCTCTGGAAATCATCAACACAACTAACCTACCTCTGACTAAATAAAAAAAATCATTCTATTAAAAGTCATTCTTTTCTTAACTTAGTAGATAGCATACTTCAATCTTACTACATCTAGGAAATGTCCTAGGAAATGATTAGCAATTTACATACCTGCCTGCATGTTAAGCGTGGAAGCGCAGAAAAAAAGGTAGATTAGAATTTGCAATTAAGCTTCAAAATAGGTAGTAAGTGGACCTTGAGTTGAGAATACTTTGTCCCACATAAAGCCTTTCATAAGGCGTTATGTTATGGCTGAACTGTCCCTTTAAGGACTTTACTGCACAGCTGTCTTTGGTTGACAAAATTCCAGAAGCTACATTAAAGGACTTAAATTAGAGATACAGCAGTGGTTTCACATAATATATGTTCTTAAAAAAGCCTATTATTACGTATTACTTTTTACATTGAGAAAATAGATGTAAACAATAGCACAAACTACCCTAAATATATCATTCTATTAACTTTCAGTCTTTAAACAGGCGTCTTGGAATCAAATGCGTTGACTGTATAAAATATTTGCTTAAAAAAACATCAAGTGAAGTCTGGTGATATTGTATATTTTTCTTATTGTCAATAAATCCCATGAAAAGACCAAAACTAACAGTGAATGTACCAACTAACAAGTATTATTGGTTCATCCAAAGCCTGATGTAAGTTCTTCCTCTGTGTCGCAGAACATTATTTTGAAAGACTAATCAATGAGCCCTACTGTTGCACTGGCTGGCATGTGCCTTCAGAACCATGAAAAAACACACAGACACACACACACACACAGTAGTTTATTCTCACTCAATCCTACACACACTGTCCTGCTGCCCCAAATACTCACTATAGCATATTTGGATTAATTCGCCGCTGAAATTAGTCCCCAACAAATGCCCACTTTCCTCCTGTTTAGGAGGAGTTCCATAAAAAAAAAAAACTAGCTCGGCAAAAGGAAGTCAGTTAGCCTTTTTTTGAAAAATGAAACCACACTTTATGTCTTTTTTTTAATGATTTACATATGAAGTAGATATGTATGGGCCTTGGAGCTGATGGCAACAGACAGGAAGTCAGAAAGTACGGAGAGACAGACTAACACATTGCTGGTTTGGATGTTTTTGTGAGGCTGGTTGACCAAAAGAAACCATCTAAAGTCAGTTTTAATGGCCAAGTAGATGTAAACACATACAGAGTATTTAGCTCTGGCCTTATGTTGCTCTCAAAGTACGTAAACAGAAATACACACATAGACATACAACAATCTGAAGAGCAATCCACACAGTGACCCTGATTATTGAGGTAAATATATGAACTGTATTGACAAGAGTTAATCCACCAAACCCAAAACTCTTGCTGCTTTTTTTTCTTCTTTTTCTTAAGCAGCACTAATCGACAGAGACTGAGGAGGTAAACATGGCCTCTTAAGCGTTATTTATTTATTCACTTTATTAGCAAGAGGCTGTTCACTCCGTCTGTTAATGGCAGCTGTGGGAACGAATAGAGTTCACACTCACTTGGACCCCTATTGTGTGGCAGGCTGTCAGGTTACACACACACAGCCGAACACTCATGCACAAAAGGCGAGACTCTCTGCACAGCTGCCTGCGAGGTGCGTCTCACATTAATTGTTTTCTGAAATCACTGTAGGTGAGTATTACTGTGAGTATTACTGTATAGAAATGCTCCAAAGCTGTATCAGCAGCCTGCTTTTGTTATTGTGACTATATAAGGCTGATTACCTGGGTATGACTCTACATCAACTTTCAGATTTTGTTTCATTCATTTATGTTCAACCAGTAGTGGAATGTAATTAAGTACATTTACTCCAGTACTGTACGCAAGAACAAATTTTAGGGTACTTGTACTTTAATTGAGTTTTTTTTTTTTTTTTCATGCTACTTTGTGCTTCTACTTCGTTACATTTCAGAGAGGAATATTGTACTTTTTACGCCACTAAAGTCATCTGACAGCTTTAGTTACTACAGTAGTTATTTTACACATAATGATGTTTGCACATAAAACACATGGGTAGTTTAAAAAATACAATGTTTCATATATAAATTACACTACACAACAGTATAACAGCCTACAAGTCCAGCTGAAATGATAGACTAACTGTTTCCAGTTGAGTACTTTTACTTTTAATACTTTAAGTACTTTTTCATGCTAATACTTGCATATTTTTACTTTAGCAACGTTTTCAATGCAGAACTTTTACTTGTAACAGAGTATCTCTTACAGTGTGGTGATATAACTTATACTTTAGTGAAGGATCGGAATACTTCTACCACTGTGTTCAACATACCGTCATAGTGTGCGATTTTCAGCCATTCCAGCACGCAATGGGACTTCTGTAGGAACTCTGCTGGCTTGTTCTAGTTCTAGAGAGAGTAGTAGAAAAAGTAGTTTAAAAAAAGAAGACATTTCTGGCAACAGTTTTCACCGGAACTACTTTCTACTGAAAACATAGTCCCTGGTGACTCTACAGCAACCTCTCAGATCTCGTTTCCTTCATGTTTGTTCCCCATACCTTGATCATTTCGTCTTATTTCTTGCATATCACATGTTCACACGAGAATCACTGGTTCATTTACATGTCATAAACATGTTTCTAGCCATTCCAGCACACAATGTGACTTTTATAGCACGTCTGCTAGTTCTTTCTAGCACTTCTTAAGAGAATCAAGGATACATTCACTGAAATAACATAAAATATGTTTCCACATTAGGAAATATCTGTCTTTGAGGTTTCTGTCTCTACCCTAAAACAGAGCTGAAGGAAATCTAGTTTTTGCAGGTCCAACATGGTTAAAAAAGAAGACATTTCATGAAATCAGCAGCAACATTTCTGGCAACAGTTTTCACCGGAACTACTTTCTACTGAAAACATAGTCCCTGGTGACTCTACTGCAACCTGTCAGATCTCGTTTCCTTCATGTTTGTTACCCATACCTTGATTATTTCTTCTTCTTTTTTATTTACAAACCATATAGTGGGTCAGGTTAGGTCCAAGACAGGTTTCAGACATAAAACATATAACAATTTCAAATGTACACAAAGAACAAAATACAGAATTATAAGATATCAAAAACATACTTCAACATTCAAAACATTTACAGCCATAGATGTGTGACTTTAAATGCATCTGATGACACTAGCTCTCGAAGATTCAGCTGATTTTACAACTGATTCCATGCCAAAGAAGCAGCTTAAAATCAGAATTATGATCAGTTTTATCTATAAGTATACTTACATACACAAGGAATTTGACTTCAGTAGGTGTTAACTCTCTGTACATTCAACAAATAGACGTGTAGTGGTAAACATTCAGTATTGAAAAAGTAACATAGACACATACTGTACAAAAGAGACAACAATATACATATAGGCACATGTCAACATAATATACAAAATACAAATGTCAAGACAAGAACACATGGAGTTGGATATAAAATATAAATGTGCATATTTTTAAAGATTAAACTACAGTTTACAAAATAGCTACAATCTACCTACAACTAAAATGTTCCTTCATCAAACAATTCAAAAGCCTACCACAAATAGCTGCCATTTTGCTGTATTGAGGACTTTTACTTTGGGTACTTTTTACTGAGAATGTGTACCTATTTCTGCTTCTGGAACATTTTTGCTGCAGGATTTTGACAGCGTGTGGTGTTGCTTTTACTTATGAATCTGAATACTTCCTCCACTGATGTCATTCTTTGCTCCTGGAACTTGTTTTCCACTATTTCCTGACATTTTGTAGACTAAAATAGCCATTTAATTAAGTGAGTAATTGTCACATTACATGGCTATTTCAAAGTAAGACACCTTTTATTAATTTCTCGTCAAAATGTTGTGAGTGTTGGGGGGGTGCGCTGGCGGGCTCATGACCTCAGTTAATCCAAAATGCCGGCTAAGAGATGCTGTTTATCTGTTACATACTTAAAGTCCATTTGAAGAGCAGTGTTACTCCAGTGTTAGGGCTGTTAAAAGAAGGAGAGGTAACAATAACCGTGCTGTGGATTATGAGCTGCTAATTGTCGATTTAAGAATAAACAGGGAAGGAAAGAGTTTAATCGTTTCCCAATTAAGACGCTTGTTGTTTTGTGTGCATGTGTGTGTGACACTGCTCCAAATTCCTTTTAATTAAGGCAGAGCCAGAGGTTACTATCCATCTTTGTCTCAGTTGTACTTCATACATTGTCTATTCTTTGTATTTAAACTGTGAAGATTTTAATTGCCGTTAATTATGCGTATTTAATGAATGCACCTTCAGTTAAGGGACTTTTAAACCTGTTGAGTTGGAATTGTTTTTTTTGTGTGTAGCACACATGTTTGCTGAGAAATGCAAATCAATAGGGGCAGAAGAACAGACAATGTAATGTAATAGGAGTTTTCTTTCAAATATATTAGTGTTCTTTTGTTGATCTCTAAAAGATTTGTTCTTTGTTTTTCTGGTACTATATATATATATATATGTGTGTGTGTGTGTGTGTTTGTGTGTGTGTGTGTGTGTGTGTGTGTGAGATCGAGAGTTTGCACTGGCGTGTGTTTGCATGTATAGGCTTCTCCAGGTGTATGTTTGTGGCTGCAGTATAAGAAACCAGCTGGGGCTCCTGGTTAGCTCACCTGGTAGAGCGTGCGCACATATATAGAGGTTTACTCCTCAATGCAGCAGCCGCGGGTTTGACTCCGATCTGCAAGTCATTCCCCTCTCTCTCCCCTTTATGTCTTTAGCTTCCCTATACAAATAAAGACCAAAAATGCCCCCCAAAACAATCTTAAAAATAAAATAAAAAAGGAAACCAGCTGTGGTGCAGGACAGCATCCCCCCGAGGAATCTATTAAATGTCACTGGTGTTATGTCATGTCCTGTCACTTCCTCGGCTCACAGACACAATACCAGCATAGTATTTTGCATGTGTAAAGGCAGATTATGTACATGTTTTGCCACATGCTTTTACCCTGGTTTGTCTACGTGTGCATGCATGTGTGTGTGCTCAAGAACAGAGTTATCCTGTATGGCGTCCTGTGCATGTGTTGGCCGTGCACCGCAACAGACTGCTGTGCTGCTTGCCCATTGTGTTGGCTCATCACATACTGGTTCGCTGGAATAATGCCAACATCTACCCCTTTTGTACCCACTCTGAAAAGACTGAAAGAGCTCTCTCTCAGACCCACACAAACACACAAACACACGCACATTCACCTGTCTGTCAAACCACATGGCAAAAGCCATACAATTACCCTATAACATGATGAATATTTACATACACTGCTGATCCTGTTAAGGTTAATGCCATTTTCATTCAAGCTCCTTTTGTGCCTCAGTGATTTGAACATGTCCATGCCATTGCACCTGAATTTATAACTTTGCAATTAATTTGCGACTTGACAGTTTGTTAATGAAGGTAGGGGCTTCCTCGCGTCTCATGTAACTGCAGTTTTGTGGTTTTGAATCGGGTCCTGATGGGACCCTGGATGCAGGTCATCCTTTCATCTCTCCAAGCTCCAAAAGATTTAACACATCATTCCATTGTCCATGTTTTGAGGTATCTGTTTTTGAGATTTTTGCTTCTTCTTCAACGCACAGTGGAGAAAAGTGGAATTTAGTTTTTGCCGGTCAAAGGGTTGAACATTTTAATTTAAAAATTCCACAAAAGAAAAGGAAAAAAAAAGGACCCTGCGTGTTTCCAGAAAACTGTGTTAAAGTCCGGATAATCCACATAAACTCACTGTACAGTACTTTCACTGGAACCTCTCTCAACCAAAAACCTAGTCCCTATAAGACAGTTGTTGATAGTGGATTATCACAACTTTTCTGAAAAAACATGTTGAATTTTACATTACTACATTGAATATGATTTTCAATGCCTCTATAGTATTTGTAGAAATGTTGATAACCGAATAAATTAAATTAAACAAAGTAATCTGCATGGCCATCACTTGATGTAAAAAAGGAAATGTGTTGTTGTTTTTTGTAATTTGGGTGAACTGCCCCTTTAAAAGGGTTCATAAACTTGATATTGAGGTTGACACAACGACACAATGTATAAAAGTATATATATTTGATTTTGGTCTGCAATGACAGAAACAACAGACCACATTTCAAGACTTTATCTTTTCTTTTAGACAAATCTAAGATACATAAAAAGAAAATCTCTGTTGCCTCATGCTGTTCTCTCTATCTTTAAATTTTCACTTTCACCTCCTGTCTCCTCTAACTTTCCTTTTCTTTCTTTTTTTAAACCTCCTTCACTCCTGTCTCTTGCAGCCCGCTAGCACCCTCATATTCTGTCTCACTCCCTCCATCTCTGCCCCTCCCCTCCTCCTCTCTCTATACACACTAACCCCCCCTCTCCTCTCCTCTCCTCTCCTTT
>NC_048422.1:22185804-22239508 GCF_013103735.1 Etheostoma cragini | reverse complement strand
TATATATATATATATATATATATATATATATATATATATATATACTTGTATAATAGATCTGAAAATCTGTTGAATATAAATGTACAGAACGCCAAAGCAAGCCATTATTTTACGTCAAGGTGACGAACATAAGGAAGGCACAACGTCTTTATGGGCTCTTTGTCGAGAAAAATGAACAAAGTTAGTGAAAAAGAAGATCTCAAAGAAGTATACAACACTCTAGTCTATGATGTACTTTATTTCCTCCGACATGCATGTAGTGTCACCTGGAGGCATAGATCAAGGTTTTAATTTACGCAGAGCAAACACACAGAGAACCTCCACTGAGTTGTGATGATTGCAGCATGACGTGAAGTGCAAATGTTCTCAGACACCCACAATTCCTCTCATACCTGGGGCTCACATCGAGTTTCTACCTGTGTGTGTATGTGTGTGTGTGTGTTTTGTCCATGGCTCAGCCAGATTGAGCTCCCCCGCCGATCCCCATCTTCCAGCTAGAAATCAGCAGTGCATGGCAGACTGCTGCTCCAGCACTGCTCCAGAGGAAGGAGGGAAGGGAGAGACAGAAAGAAGAGAAGAAAGAGATAAAGACAAAATAGAAAGGGAGAAGCAGGATGGCTGTAGGTGGAATTCTTTTATGCTTTTTGTCTTTGGTTTGTGTGGTTGCGCAGATGCAAAAGTTTTATTTTGAGTCCGGGCGATGACAGATGCCTCACCCAGAGGCTGAAACAGACGTAGAGGCAGCCAGGCCAGGCAGGAGCCGACCTGCCCCTCCACCTTCTGATGTTGCTCCAGGGCGGGGTAGGATTTAGCATGGCCTCATTACCTTGTCATGAGTTTGGAGAAATATGGGCCTCCTGAGAGAGGCTCAGGGACGTGGGCTGATGAAAAGAGAAAAGGAAGGGGAGAGGTGACAGGACGCACGGAGAACGCAAAAAGAGAAAAAGAGACGCAGGAGGTGGGATGAATGAGAAGAAAAAGAGGGAGGAAGGAGAGGTAAGAGAAGCAGGGTAATTGAGAGAGAAAGGGCGGCGAGATGTTGGCAGAGCTGGAAAAATAGAGGGAAGATGGGCAGGGATAGAGTATGGCGGGGAGTGGCGAAACTAATGGTCCTGCCTGGAGAGATAGTAGTCAATCAATCATCTTTAAACAAAAGCAGCAGGCCCGGGAGAATATTTAAGAAGTGCTTATTTAATTAAAAGTCCCTTTGCTCATATTTATGGGCCATCCTTCCTTCAAATATTAACCTTCCAGTTCCTGGGAGGCCTCGGACCGCTCAGCCCTTCACTGTGGGCCGGACGGCCTGTAAGGGGGCAACGCAGCTGAGCTCGGAGATGAAGTACAGTATGCCAGTCACATCGAGACATTAAACAGTTATACTTGTGCATCAATCATGTGTCACAGAAGACACAGTGTGTGTATACAGGAGCACATTAGCTAATAAAAAGTAGCAATACAAAAAAAATTACACTAGCTCTAATTTCTACTTAAATTATGCAAGTACTCATTGGGCAGAAGGACTTATTGCTCACTGTTGTAGTCTTTTGTTGTCACTTTTATGTCTTTTTTGGGCTTGAAAGGATATCTTAAAGACAGGAGAGGGGGGAGAGAGGGGGACACCATGCAGCAATGGACCGCCGGTAGGATCCAAACCTGGGCCGCTGCCACGGACTCGGCCCACGTGGGGAACACGATCTACTGGGGGAGCTATAGGTCTCCCCACTGCTGTAGTATTCTGAATGATTTGTTTAATACTTCTGATGCATTAACGTGTGAGTAGATTTTTACTACTGAAGCCGGTCCAGGTGTAGGTTATTTCAATTACTTTATGTACTGTAAACTGACTTTTACAGTATGTGTGTTAAATTGGTGGAGAGACCGTTTAAATGATTAATCTATTATTGAAATTCAGCTACTATGAGATGAATATGGCTACATTGAACTGTTTCCATTGGAAATGCAAGAGAGTAGAATTACCAAGCAGCATAAAATGGAAGAACTTCTAGGAATACATCCCCTCCAAAATGATCATTGGTGTGGTAATTTCCAAACTCTCACAAAACTTATGCATATAATCCAAGTCTCATTTATCCAGTTGTGTGCTCAGTACCTCCCAAACGCTACACATTTTGGCTAAAACGTCACTATACACAACACAGTACGCTACTCATCTACACACATCTGTCCGTGTTAACGGATGTTTTGCTGTTGTTAAACGCGGCCCCCATTTACTTCCATTCATCAACAATCGTTTGGTTTTTGGTTTCACTGTTAAAGCACGCGAGAATAGCAACGTTTTCTTTAAGAAATCAAGGCAACGGGCACCTGTGTAGCTCACCTTGTAGAACTCCTGCCTTTGTACAGAGGCAATTAGTTCTCAAAGTGTCTGCCGTGGGTTTGGTTCCAACCTGCAGCCCTTTGCTGCATGCATCATTCCCCCTCTCTCTCCTGTTTCATATCTAAGCTGTCCTGTCAAAGATAAAAGGCCTAAAATTCCAAAAAATAAAGTATTCAAAGCAACACCGGGTGAGTAATTGATGTACAAATGATCATATTGGGGGTGAAATATTATCTTAAGTACAGTACTTCAGTAAATGTACTCAGTTACTTTCCTCCACAGTGACAAAACCTTTTGTGTACCTTTTTGTTAGTTATACACTGTACGTCTTATATTCAGCTTACAAAGACTTAGCTGGTGAATACTTAAACAATATGAAGACCACTCAAAGCTGTACATATACCTCCTTTCCCCAGGCCTTTTATACACATGCCAGGTGTGTGACGGAGCACATGGCTGCCGTCACGGTAGCTATACGCTACCTAATTTAGTCCTCAAAGACTGACCTTAAATGTTGCCCCTATATATGTTTATTTATTGAGTGAATATGTTCTGTTAATGATCACAATATTCAATCTCCTGTTATCCTAACCATTCCTCATATTTTGATGTTTATCGTATATATAAAATGTGTAAATGTCTAGTTTTATAGATATATTCATGTTGGCTGTATGAAGCTTTTACACTGACTAGTCACCTGAGCCACCCCTGCTTGGTAAAGTTGGTATGTTCCAGTTTGTGGGGCGGGCTTCTGGCCTAATGAGAGAGCATGAGGAAAGCTGAGGGAGGAGGGCAAGTCTGTAGGATACCCTCAGAAATTACTTGTATTCAGGTCATTATAACACTGTATGTTTTATGATATTAGGATCTTTATGACTCTTACGTCAACTTCTTTTATTTTGGTTTAGTTTTAGCTTTCCTTAAATCCATTTATTTCTGTATCACCATTTTGCCTTATTGGCGTTCTTGGGATTAACAACATCATCTCGGACTCACCTTGTGTGTTTGCACCTCTTCACGACTACTTGCTACACACAACATGGTGTCACAGTGTGGTATTCAACAAGCATCTCCTCTGTGTTCTCATTTGTGGCTACATGGTTCACACATCCAGCACAAAATCTGTATTCCTCTGTTCCTGCATCCTTCTTCTCCTGTCTGCCTCTCTTCAGCTGATGTTCGGAGCTGACATCAACGTGGTTTCTCCTTCTTTTTCTTCTTCTTCTCCTCCTCTGAAATCAGACGCGTTCTCACATATTCACACACATCTTCAGAACGTGGTGACTATCAACTCTTCACAATGTTCTCAGTTTCTAATGAGAATGAGATCACAGGTAATGTTCACTTAAGACCTTCAAAAACACTCCACTTTACACCTTACAAGCACAGGTTTTAATAAAACCGGTGCTCACTTTGTGGAAGCACCTCACTACGTTCAAGCATCAACCTGGGAAGTGTTTGTTCATTACGCTTGGTGATACTTAAACATAATGCCTACATTTTTGCCATTGTTCTGCCATGAGTGGATTTACTGAATTCATCAGTTTGAAAGTGACAACATTTTTACACCAGAGAGAGATGATAGTAAGATGGAGCATTGAAAGAACAGTTTTTCCTCCCTTTAAAGGCCTCAACATTGTAAACACATGAAAGTGCTAAGGGAGTTTGGGCATGTCCATTTGTTTGTGAATGTTTACATTTAAGTGTTTGTGAGATAAAGTTTGGGTAAATTGCAGCTGAAGAAGCAATCTCTGATAAGCCTACAGCAAATAATTTCCCTCATGAATTTTGCAGGATTAAGATCTCCATCGTTTGGGAGATAAAATCACAATTTACTTACACAAGATTTCATGGGAGGAATGAACTGGTCTTTTATGAAAGAATAAGCACAACTTTGCCAGAGCCAGGATTTCAAACGTGAAAAAAGGCACGTTATGTGTGCAAACCATTTAATACATGTGCTCAAAACTCCAGTTTTTGTTCTCTCTCTTTAATGCGTCAGGTAGGGAACACCAGTTAGTGTTGAGGTTCCCAATGCTGCTCTCAGGGTAGATGCTGATTCCATGTAAGCACTGAACACAGACACACAGTAGGCTCTTACTAAGGTCAGCAGGAACACATTTTTTTTTCTTACTTCCAATGTCTGTTTGCAGCAATGTAAAAAAGTGCCATTGAGGCCATGCTGTGACTTAAAACTCACTAAATGGGAGGAATATTGCAGATTGTGGAAGACTTTGGGTGGTGCACAAGACTCTCAGAATGATGTTCTTATAGGGCAAAGTAGCCTATAGTTTTTGTCTTCTCTTTTCATTACTGGTGCTAAAACAATAGTTTTAAAACGGTACCCGACCATGAACCGATAAAAACGTACAAAAAGAAACAAAAGGAGCATAAACAATGTATTCCGATTTCCAGGTTTGTTGAAAAATTGTACTTGAAATTGAACAATATAGTAGTAGTTAAAGTAGTTTAGATTCTCAAAATCCAGACTATGGGGGCTTGATTTGTATGGATCAACAGATCACAGGTTTAATACCCTGAAAAGTGTCATTTACATTGTAACATTTTCTATTTAAAAAAGATAAGTAAATGGTATCAAGTGTTGAATATTTTTTGAATGTATCACCCTAATGCCATATGATGAAATTTAAATAATTTATTTAAAATGTAATAACTTGTTTTACCAGTCAATTTCTGCTGTAACACGCCCTTTCCCCAGTCTAGGATCAATAAAGTTTATTTTATCTTATCTTCTTAGCTTAAACAATAAAAAGAAGGACCGCTATGGTAGCTAAATGGGTAGCTAGCCTACTTCAGCCTTTCTGAAACGTTTTTTGTGCCAAGGCCCAGTAATTTTTGGCCCACTTAGGTAATTTTGTTGGGAAAGAAACATTAATAAATGATTTACAGTTATAATAATAGATAGCACAGAGGTTAAAGGAGCAGTAGCGGACCACACTTTGCCAGCTTCCACCCCCCTGGTGCCTTCGAGTCGCACTTTGCCCGTTTAGCTTTAGCCATATTTTAACCGTGTTTTAAGCTAGCTACTAGCTAACGGCTATGAGCTAACGTTAAGCTAACGTGAAGTGAAGTTTCTGTTGCTTGTAACGTTAGTTAGCTTAAGCCTGAGTGCAGTTGGACTCTTTTGGTACCCAACCGTAGTTCGGACAGGTGAGTACAACAACACATTCATTGTGATGATTTAGCTATGTAAAAACTGCAGTCGCTCCATTTTTGCTGTAATATGCGTGTTTGTGGCTAACGTTGTACATCTGAGTCGTTGCTCCGGCTGCTCCATTCTGCCGTTAAGTCTTTCAAGTTTCAGGCTGTTTAATTTATGTAGCGTTGCTAGCTAGCTAGCTAGTTTTCTGAGTTGTGTCTCACACACACACACGCACGCACGCACGAACGCACACAAACACACACACACAGAAGCGGTGTATTATATTTGATAAGCAGGTGTATGTAGCCTACAGGCTAGTTCCATCCATATAAACCAGGGGTCTGTTTCACCAGGTTGTGCATTGACATTCAATGCAATTAGTTTTATTTAGGTGCCTAAATCCCAATAACACAGGAGCGTTTACTCAGAGAGAGAGAGAGAGAGAGAGAGAGAGAGAGAGAGAGAGAGAGAGAGAGAGAGAGATATTCTTCTAACTGACTTACTTTTTTATAATCCAAGTACACTTTTACACAGTTAACACTACTTTTACTTAGGTAAATTTAAAGGCACTTTTGTTGTAGAGCTTCAAGATACACTATGCCTACTGTTTTGAACGTAGGGCTGGGAAAATATGCGTTATGGGGATAACATTGTTGAATATCTCAATAATGATATTACTTGTGATAAATAAACAGATGTAAACGTATATCCAGTTCTGCATTTCTGCTGCTTTCAGTATTCTGCTCAAATCCAACAAATTGCTTGATGGATTTAAAACAAATGAAATGAAATAATTTCCAACATTCTTTTTGATTGGATTGAACAAATTGAACAATGAATTGACACTGTTTAAAAAAATAAAAAATTGACAGGTTCTTTTTAAAGTCCGGTTTTCTACTGATATTTTCTTTCAACTAAAACAAAGTATCTCTTAAGTGTCTTTTGTGATATGTTGCAGCCTTTTGCGATGTGTATAGTGCGCCAGTTGATATCAGCAATGAGGATAAGGAAACAATAGATATTGTGCAGCCCTAACCTTGGCTTTCAGGGGTCTTTAATTCCTTGGCCTTTTGTAGATTGGACATGTATGTCTTTACTTCAGTTGAACAGAGGCAGTGAACACAGACACAGTGTACAATGAGAGAGAGAGAGAGAAGGGTTGGTTTATAAGTATTTGTGTGTATGTGTGAGAGAGGGACAGCGAGAGAGAGAGAAAGAGAGAGAGTGAGGTTATTGCTGCAAAGCGTGAAGACAATAATGCAAACTGACACTTTAGAAATGAGATGCCGGTTGCCTTGGCAACAGGCCCTGGGCTAAGGGCTACCGGGGAAGGGGTGAGGATGGGTGAGGGTGAGCGAGCGCGGGTGAGGAGGGCTGAGATAGGGAGTAAAATTATGTTTGATTAGGAGCGCAATCATTGGAAAGCGAGCAGAGAAAAGCCTGTGGTGGTGAGGAGAGAAATGTGCTGTACTGTATGTGGAGATGGCAGGAATGCTGCTCCATAGGAAGCCGCTCCAAATGCCTCTCCAGGGTTTTCTCTGCTAGTGTTTACCTAAAGAAGCACTACAGCTTGATTCAGGCTGCAGGAAACTAATAGTCTGTGCTCTTTGTTTGCAGTAAGGCACAACTGCGCCTCTCTGTATTTACTTTAGTCATCTTATTAGCTCAGATGACAAAGTACTTTGTACACAGGCTGAAAAAAAGGAATGCAGGAAGTTTAAGGAGTGTAACGATACTCTCAACCATTGATCGGTATAGAGTCATTGATTTAATGATCAACATTGCAAAGTGAAAATATCGATACATATCTTTAAGATGTGCCCTTGTTTCAAATTTCCCACTTTTAGTTAGTATTTTTTTTATTGAAAAAGACTAGTTTATTTTCATTTACATGTCTGTTAGAGCTCAGTAATACGATTGTCAAATCAGTTTCTTTTTGCGAGTTGATAAATGTACCTGATTATATTAAGTGGGCTGATGATATTGTCTCATATCTATCGCAGGCCCCTGAATTGGCTCTTATCAAAATCATAGCGTGGCAGACTTGTGATATGAGCAATCATTGGGGATGTGAATCATCACTGTTCTCACAATACAATTTGAATACGATTGTCCTGTCAACGATTTGATATCCCGGTGCATCACCTCCTCAAATGTATTATATGTTGCTACACATGGTTTTCATCCACATATTCAAGCAGTCACCTGAACGCCCCTTTTTATTGCATCTTCTCTTAAAGTGCTTATATATATATATATGCTCATTTTCAGGTTCCTAACTGTATTTAGAGGTTAAATCAGAATATGAATACATGGTTTAATTAAAAAACACAAAATTTTGTTGCACTGCACTTTGCTGCAGCTCCTCTTTTCCCCCTGTGTGTTGAGCTCTCTGTTTTAGCTACAGAGTGAGATTTCTCACTCCTGTTCAATCTCTGTTGGGAGTCGCACATGTGCAGTAGCTAGGTAAGGACTACTAGCCAGTCAGAAGCAGGGCATGAGGGTGTGCCACGCTAGCTAATATTTAATTCAGACCTTTTTTGTTGTATTTGTTTTCCGATTTGAACGCTATAAGACTGTTGCCGTGCTTACGTCACGCCCTTACGGCTTCTACCAGTAACCACATGAAAACTTCTCTGTTGATGCATGAAATGTTCTCTGTGTTTACCCTACACCATCAGTTTTTATCCTCTAATGATGAGGCCATGCAAGCCTGGTAGCGAAACTGCAACCAGATGCTCCTCAGCTGTGCGCCCCAGCAGTCGGCTCCCCCTGCTGTCCTCAAGGTGCCTCTGCACCCCTTTAGTTTCAGACCCTCCCGCCAGCCTTTGGGCCACGCCTCCTCATTAACACAAGTGTCAAGTCAAATTGAAAAGCCAAACGTTATGTCGAAATTGAAAAGATGAATCTTAAAATGTCAAATGGCAATTTCCAAATGTAAAATTCAAAAGATAAAATTGAAAATTATAAAGTGCATGACTACATTTTTTTCTTCTTTTTTTCCCCCCAATGTCTTTGTTGATGCAAATGCTATACAATTGAATAAAACACCCAAATTCATTTAAGTGGTCAACTCATCATATATCTTACTTGTGAAGAGTGTTGTATGGAACCTGATTGATGGCCGTAAGTAAAAACCAGCGTATCCTCTTAACGGGCTCTTCTCCGGTCCTTCAATAATCAGTCGTGATGACATGTTGAGAAAGGGTACAGTTGAGTTGCAAACCACAAACGAGAGACCACAGTGAAATGTTACCGAATGAGCTGCACCACAGACTTATTTCTGCATGTCAGCAACTCATAATGGTATTAGACAATGTTAAATATGTTCATTTTAAACAGCCACACAATGCTGCACAAATGATATGTGGTACGAGTGTCACACATTTTTAAACCAGACAGTACTTGCTACTTGTGAAGCGTCGCAATGATGCTGTTGTCATCGTTTTTCAGCTAAAATGTCAACTGAAGAGTCAACTAATATGAGCAGCCAGTCTATTTAGTTCTCTAATCTTTCATAGAAGATGAATAGAAACGGCTTAGTGTTCTTTACTGTCCTGTCATGTCAGCTGCCTTCAATGCAGAATAAGGATTCACAGTTGGACATTTGTCGTGACTGTATACTATTTTGTAAAATGTTTATCGAAGATATAATAGGAAGCCATATGGCGGCCGACTGTACACATATGTTATTTAGTGTTATAATCAAATCAGAAGATAGATGATTGCAAGAATGCAAACTGCAAATGTAGCTCGGGCATGACTTGGGTCTGTGATACATAAAGTGTTAAGATGACTTATCAAAAGATAGCTTAAAAGTTGTAGACCCTGAAGCCACCAGAACCACCAGTGAGTTTATTATGTTGCATCAATTATGTACAATCACAAATATGTGAAGCTGAAAATCTGTATAAAATGAATGTCACATGACATCTAGAATATTTAATATTATTCTAGTGTTTATTGTGGGTGCTCTCTGAAGTAAAGAAGGTGCAGACAATAGCAGCAGAGAAGTTCAATACACGCAAAGATCAAGACACCAGAATCAGTACTCAAAACCTGACTTAGCATTGTGTTCTACGTTTAAGCTACATTTACATAAGGAGAAATTTAAAGCTGCTGTTGCATCAATATTTTTACATTTAATTTGGATGAAATTACTTTGCATTCTGTATGTGTTGTAATGCCCACAGAGCATTATCCCCAACTCTGTGGTTCCCTTCAGCTACGGAGCGGTTTATCATCTTTCAGCTCCTTGTTTCGTTTTTTTGGCCCACGACTTTACTGTTTTGGCCTTCAGGAAGCTGTTTTTCTAATAACTCGCTGTACATTTTCTGTCATGTTATTTCAGCTGCAGCTCTGCTCATAGCCTGCGTTGTTACATTTAGAAAAGATGAATGATTCAGCTGACTGCTCGTGTTCTTTAAAACACTAACCTACACACAGGGTTGTGACAGTAGTGTGATATACATCTCAACATGTAATAGTATTAATAGCTGCACTGTCAATACGGCAAATGATGTGTGAAGACTTTGCTGTAAGTAATTACGCACCAGTCCATCATTACACACCTGGTCCATTTACTGCAGTGGTAGCGTGTTAGCATTGTGCGGTTTACTTCACAATCAACAATCTAACAACAGGAGGAACTAAAGCAGGACAAATCAAAAGCTTTCAATAAGACAATTTTTTTGTGTACAACATGTTACTGACTGGGACTCTACCTAGTTTAGGAAGATATCATTTGTAAGGATGTGCAGTTCAGAGGCAATGACAAAGCGCTCTTATTTTTTTTAAACTTACGAAGACCGCACACATAACACTGTCGGATCTCCTCACCTTGTGACTGCTGCTTTAAACTCTTTAAAGCGCCCATATAATGTTCATTTTCAGGTTCATAATTGTATTTTGAGGCCGTACCAGAAGAGGTTTACATTCTACTGCACATTGCAGCAGATCCTCTTTTCACCCTGTGTGTTTGGGTCTCTGTTTTAGCTACAGAGTGAGACTTCTCACTTCTATACTATCCTTGTTGGGACTCGCACATGCTCAGTAGCTAGGTAAGATCACAGCTTGATAACTGTTTTTCCTACTTTGGTCAGTACAAGGCGGGATTAGCTGGGAGACTGCTTCTAAACGAGGGGCACTTGTGGAATACCTGCAGAACAGGGACAGGAAGTAGTTCTTTTGGAGAGTATGGTGAACTAGTGGATGTTGTAGCAGTGTTTTGCCATTGAGAATGAGCTAGCATTCTAGCGCTAGCATGCTACGGTCAGCCACCTCGTCTCGGCTAGTTACGTAGAGAGCCGTGGAGATTTTGAACAGCTCATCCAGGAGACTGAAGGCAGAGGACATTCAGAATATCTATCTCACTCAACACAGCATGGGTAGTTTTTTTTCCAAGTGTGTGGTGCGTGTGAAAGCACCAGAGGGAGAAATAACACCCCAAATCCCCAATTTTCTGGGCACTTTAAAATCACAATCAAAGTGCAGTTAGAGGAGACATGCTGTCATTTCAATTCAAATGTGCAAATAAACCGCTAAAGAAATTAATCTAAAGCAAACTTGTGAAATACCAAAATCCAGATTTAAGATAGATGTTTTTTAAGTTGTGACACACATTTTGCACAAATTTTAAAGCAAATATTTTGCTAATCATGTGTACAAAGTTTGTAATGAAATTGTGTATATCCTCCTCCAGCCCAGCACAGATGCACACACATGCATGCCACAGTGTAGTACACGCACACACACACACACACACACACACACACACACACACACACACACAGCAGCGGCAGAATTGAATGCGATAGGGAAGTGAAAAATGATTAACCCGGGGTCAGCTCTCAGCCTCAATCTCGGCAGCGCTCAAAGAACATCCTCGCCTGATTTACACTCGTCATGTTCCACAGCACACATTTGCATATATTTATTAAATTCACCACGCGTTGGAGAATAAAATATAACAGTGTGGAAGGGGGTGGGAGCATGAGGAAAGGAGTGGAGGAGGGGAATGAGGGGGGGGGGGGTTATTTAAAGAAGGCGTGTTTCTGATAGATTTGCCTTTCATTCATATTCATTTGCTCTCTCTTTCTCTACCTCCCTCTCTGTCTCTGTGTTTTGTTCATTAGCATGGAGGTCAGTGCAGGCATCAGATGTGACTGCTTAACGCTTTAGGGAAAACATTGCTGTTGGTCAGCCTATTGAATTGACCTTGTTATCATTGTGACAGACTGTTATTTATCAGTTAGTTAGATAAGCCAGCATGCAGGATGGTGATAGTCTACCACACGAAAATGACTCTCGATAGTGAATCTGCAGTGACAAACACGGCCCCGGGCTGTTTTCACACATGCTCAGTTATCTTTAAGTGAGCCAAAAAAGTGAAACGACAAAAAAACGAGTTGTCAACTACGAAGCTATTTTAGGCCTGCTTCCATCCTACCTTCTGACCTATATCGGTGTAAATAGTACCGGGACTTACAATCTTCATTCCCTGGATCTTTTGCTTCAGTTTGTTCGGAATGTGAGAACTGAACTGGGGAAAAAGGTTTGCTGCTTCCTCTATGTGGAAGAAGTTACGGAAATCCATGAAACTTAATGAGCTGGTCTCATTGGTCGCTTTTTAAGAGGGTGATTGACTTGGAGGAAGCCACATCTGGCGTTTAATGTTTTGCCTGATGTGTTAAGGATTGTGGTTGACTCTGAGGGATGTGCTGATTCAGTTGTTTTATGTTTTCAATGTTTTTGTGTACGTATGTGTGGTTGTCTTGGCCAGGACACCCTTTGAGTCTTCAATGAGTCTTTTCCTGGTTAAATAAACTTAAAATATAATGTCCCCTCCGTCCACCACTTTGGTCAAGACTGCCGTCTCTTAACAACTACTGAATGTTTTGCCTTTTTGCTTTCCCTTTAACCTTCTATGCAGCGCCATCAACAGCTCAAAAGTATTACTTTGCCGAATGCATTTGCTGATGACCAAATACCTGCAAAACTAATGAAATTCAGCCTCCGTGTTTTTTAATTAGCAAATGTTAGCAAGCCAATATGCTGAACTCAGCAGAGGCACCAGTGGCAAAACTAAGATGGTGAACAAGGTAAACATTATACAATATAAACATCAGCATGTTAGCATGCGGACGTTAGCTGTGAGCTGAATGAGAATAAGTACAGTCCCACAGAGCTGCTGGCATGGCTGTAGTTTCTCACTTCTTTTTGTGTCCGAATTTGTAAATTTAACTGACAACATACAGTGTATAACCGTGCTGATGAACAGATTATTAAGTCAGAATTGAGCCGTCCTAGGCTTGTTAAACACCAGCAAACAATGAGTTTCATTTAGTGTGGACATAGGTTGGCTCATTTAATTTGTAAACGGCATACACCCACTCCCTCTACACTTCTAGTGCTAATTAGCTTCAAGTTCTCCATTTTTTAAATTGTTTTCAGAGTTCAGGGTTCCAAGTCGGATAGTTAATGCTGACAAAATGTGCTGATTAATCACCCCGAGTTCACCTAAAAAGTTGAACCCCCCCCCCCCATCTCTTCCTCATGCTCTCTCTCCCATCTTATCCCCCCTCACACAAACTGATGTGAGCAGCCATGGCAGGTGAGATCAATAGGGCTGAAACCTGTCCAGAGCTTTAATCCATCAGTGGTGAGCCGGGAGAAGAGACAGGGCAAGGAAGCCATCACTCACACACAGACCCGAGCCCCTTTCTACTTCAGCCTGCTAAATGGCCACATGGAGAAACTTGTCAATCAGCAAAGTTCCTGTTTTTCTCACACCAATGTGTCTGGATAGCAACTGGATTCTGTTTGGTGGGTATTTCTATTTGGCATTTTCCATTTGATTAAATGAATTCCAGAGATGACACATGCTGTTATATCTGCAGATAAGTCCAGCAGATAAATTTAGAAACATGAAATAGTTTGGTGATATGTGCAATTTAGTGAATTCTATGTTGTACATAGGGTTGTATATTCTCTTGTATCTATTTCATTATACCTCGTGTTTCCTTGTAAATGGCATTCAGAGTGGAAGTGGCAAAGGAAGAATTGTATTGTACAGTGAAACTTGTTTTGAACTGTGCATATGACAGTAAGTGCGACTGTACTCTATAACATGATAATTCAGATACATTCAGATCAGATATAATGTCCTATCCTGGGCTGGGACTAGAGGGTGACAAATATTTGGGACACCCACGGGTCACGTGATTCCCACGGGAGTCACGTGATTCTCGTGGGAGTCCCGCGTTACGGTAGTCAATCTCTCTGTTGGTAACATGATAGGAACGGATAGAGCTTTGAAATCAGCGGGAGCGAAGAGGAGCCGGAAGACTTGTGTGACATTTTGTTTTACAAAAAATATATATTTATTTAATAAATATGAAACTACACAGTGTAATTATTGAATCGTAGACAAGTAACAAGTGGAAGTTCAGGCTATAATAGGCCTACATGTGGGTGTGTTTAACTCA
This sequence comes from Etheostoma cragini, assembly GCF_013103735.1. Taxonomy (NCBI): domain Eukaryota; kingdom Metazoa; phylum Chordata; class Actinopteri; order Perciformes; family Percidae; genus Etheostoma; species Etheostoma cragini. Next base: position 22,225,521 of record NC_048422.1, on the reverse strand, counting down.
GCTGCAAAATACAGTAATAGATCGCTATCTTTGGTTTGTCTTTATTCCTTTCAGTCTACCCGGCAACATTGAAACTCCTGCGTTACTACGCCACTTGGGGAAACTAAGTGGCGTGATATCTGACTGTTTTAAAAGCGTGCAGCTTAATACTAGTTAGGTAGTAGTCAGATGAGTCGAGTCTATTCATGACGAGGATGGAATATGACGTGGAAAAAGATGCACAAACAACAACAATGCTTTTAAAATCAGCAACAGAGAAGAAAATTGATAGAAGGTAAATGGGCAACAATTTTTTTTGCAGATTGTCAGCAATAATAAGTCCCAGGCCGTCTGAGGGAAACTCTCTCCAGGATTCCCAAACTGTCAGTGTGTCATGACGGGGAGAGCCCTGTGGTTAAAGGGAGTTAAAGTAGTGAATATAATTTCCCATGGTTGTCGTAATCCCATAATGTTGGATAATGTTTTTTCTGATACCTCCCTGTACCCAAGTGTGCCACTGCCACAGGTGTGCCAAGGGAGCCTGGCCAGGAAATCACAAAAGTGCGTTTGGCACTCTCCCGATGCACTTTAATGCAAAGTGGCCACGCCGCTGGGTTCACAAAATAGTGTCCTCTTGCGATGTCCTCTTGTGCACAGAGAGCAGCAACTAACCATCGATTGTCGAGGTAAAGATATTAAAACAAACTTACCACTTTTGTGGTAATTACTGCAGAGGAAGTAGTAGTAGTAGTAGTAGTAGTAGGTAGAAGGACGGTTTCTTATTCTGAGGACATAGGATGGACATCTGACACATGACGTATTATTAATAACATGTAGAATAAAACACCACAAAGTCCGCTTTAATCAGCAAATATGTGTAAAGGCTGTATTTGACGTTTTGCAGTTTTGGTGAGTCAGCTTTAGCTGAGCTTGTTGCACATAATTTGGATCATATTGTTTATCCTGCTGGCATTATTTCCATGCATGGTACTGATTTAAAATTAACTACTGTACTTCTGTCAGCTGTTATTAAAAACATGGATTTGCTCGTGTGCATAAGCTGTGCCCCCCTTCTGAAAATACATTCCCATTTGCATGCATATGTACTGTATATATACGTTTCTAGATACAGTATGTGTATATACTATATCTTATGCACAGTAACTATTTTTAGTATTAATTTGATTATGCTTCTAAAATTGTATTCATGGAAATTATATGGAAGATGCACACTATATATATGCAATTGAATTGTTTATACAGTGGCTTGCATACGTTAACACACCCATGCTAAAGTTGGGATAGCCCCCCCCCCCCCTCACATCATCACAAACCAAGGGAACTTTATCAGCATAGTATCCCGATCCATGAAATAACTGGCCTTTAACAATAGAAATCTGCCTGCATCTCTAGGAATTTAACAAATGGATGTGTATACTTATGCCCTCTCTATTTTAAAGAAGAACATTTATTTGTTTACAATACATTATTCATTCACAAAGAAAATTGGATTTTAAGGATTTTTATAATTATAAAATACACAAAATATGCATGTTTGTATATGCATGTGAAGGTGTATATGTGTACAGTATATTTTATGTACAGTACATATACCCATACTGTGTACGCCTTCACATGCATACCATTATACGTGTATCTGTGTGTGAGAATAACCAGAACAAACAGACCACACTGAAACAAACAAATAATAAAACCAAAACAAACCCTTTGGACAGACTCAACAGCTCTGGGGGCTGACTGCCAGGCAGCCTGCCTCCCTGGAAGGCCCTGTCGGATGCATTGTAAAACAATTGGCAAAAGGGATGTGAATTTTTTTCTCTCTTCCTCTCTCCCAAACACACACACATGCACACGGAGAGGTAGTGATGGCAGAGGACCAGCAGCCTATGCCAGTAGCATAGTGGGACTAGTGGGACTACTGGGCATGCTGGGACCAGCCTCAGGAGTTAAGACTCGCTGAACTACAGCTGCAACCAACGCAGCCATTGCCAGGGAAAGAGAGAGTGGCCATGGCATACATGCTCTGAGACACTGCTACAGGAAAACATACGCTCTCCACGCACGCACGCATGCCACACACACACACACACACACACACACACACACACACACACGCACACGCACGCAAGCACATACATACATACACAGACACACAAAGGCGTCTGTCTGGTCCAGTGATATGTGTCTCAGCTGTGCCAGCATCGCCACCCCCCCTCAGGCTTGGACCTCCCGCGTATGCCTCTCTCCACCCTATTCTCCCTTCTCCTCCTCTGCTCCTCCCTGCCGGTAGCCTTTGTGGGCTAATTAGCGGTAAAATTGGTGAATTGCAGGCTCGGGCACACACACACACCTACACACACACACACACACACACACACACACATACAGTCGTTGAATTGCAGGCTCAGGCACAGCAGTGCAGACACTTCAGCATAGCCAAGCGCCACTTCAGCCCCTGAAAAGCCTCTGAAATGGGGCACACAACACAAAGACAGGATTGGAGAGGAGAAGAAAGGAAATTGGAGAAGAGAAGGAGAGAAAGATTGTAAGTGGAGAAGGAGGAATATATTTCTCCGGTTTCCTATTTACACTTGAACATGCTCCTACTGTACTTATTTTCCTTCTTATACCCTTACGGTCCAGGCTTAGCATTTGTCTGAGGGTTAGCTGACACTCACCTGTGTGTCACCAGCTCGTGTCCAGAAGGAGATGGTGAGGGTCTTTCTTTGATAGAGTGCGAGTGAAAGAGAGCTTTCAGTCTCTAATGATTTCTGTGATGGACGACACTCATTCCATCATCCCTACATTCCACCCACACCCCATAAATTAACTCTCATATTAACAGGCCGTATTAAAACTATGCAACGTGTTAGAGCTCTCATTTAAGATTAATAAGTGGTAATTATGGAGGGAGGGAATCTGATGAGGAAATAAGGGAGGCTGAAAAAGGAGTCCACTGCTATAAAAAAATAGTAAAAAGTATTAAAGCATTGAAAGAATTATTTTCCTCTGAGGAATCACTGTGCCCGCTTTTCTTGTATCTGAAACATACAAAATAATCATCAAAACATGGAGGTAAGTAATTAAAGACGCAGAGTTTTATCCTGAAGATGTAGCGATTGAATGCCTGATTTTACAGTCCCAGAGACAACATGGCTTCCCAGCTGTGCATGAAATCAGAAAAGTGGCTGGATGGCAGGAGGACAGATACCTTGTATCTGTGTGATGCTCGCCGCAGGCACAGTATTAATATCTGAAAGGACAACAAACAATTTAACAATAACCGAATCATTATTCTTCACTCTGTGCAGTCAGATCACTGAGTACTCTGTAGAGAACCACTGTAACTCCCCTCATAAACCTCCCATGTTTCTGTTCTTTCTGTCTTTTGCACCAGCCAGGAACAACTAGCTACTCATGAAGGATTATTTATTACTACTTTGGTCTTATTTTGGCCATTGTTTGCACAATAAGTCCGATGATCGGACCGGTTGTAAGAAAATCTTTTTGGTGGAGAAGGACCAAGGCTAACTGTACAATTATTACCTAAACCTGTCTGTTGTAAACATCCATCACAGTTTAAAGATCTACTTCCTAGTCTAATGTATTTACTGTAGCTGTTCACCCACAATCTTTCAGTACAATGAGGGATTATTACTGGCATCATGCCCTCACTTTCAGTTTGACCTCCAATTAAAGTGATTTAGATAAATCTGGTTAAACTGTCGGTTTGTTTACAACCTGTCTGATCGTCTGACTTACTGTGTTTCTCTTTTTCAGAAATGTAATCTGTCATTATCCAGCGTGCAGTATGTGCCCTGTTACACTTCACTATAGAGCAATGTGTGTGTTTTATTAAGGATGTTTTTTTTTCTCCGTTACTAGATCGATGATAGCGTAGAGGAAGACTGGAAACGTGGGAGAGAGAGAGAAGGGTACGACATGCGAGGAAGTTCCCGAGGCAGGAATCAAACACGGTTAAATACATGCGCTGTGATCGTTTGGCTACCAAGGCGCTTCCTGTGAGTACATTTTTATTACTTACTTATATTTTAGAATTATGGTCAAAACTTTTAGCATAAAATATGAGTCACCATAAATATCCTGTTAATATAAGGTAAGGTACATAGTCACTCTGTAACTATTGCGCCTTAAAAAAATGAACACAAGCCTTCCGTGATCACGTACAGCCCCCCCACCTCCACGCAGTTGTTAGTAGCCAAAGATGACACAAGGATTAAAAAAAAAAACACGATGGACTCTTCAGGTGAGGTAATTATGACACAATGTTCTGAACATAGTCATAATGACAAATACAGAGAGACTTGTGTGGAGCTGATAGTCTTAATTAGCTTTGTAGCATCTCGTTTGGCGATGGCTTGAATGGAATGGACGTTCATTAATATCAAAAAGTTACGCACTAAAGCTTTAACGTCTTCAGATGAATATGGAGTAAAGAAGTTACCGGATAGGAAACCCGACTAGCTCAGTTGGTAGAGCGGGCGCACATATATAGAAGCTACTCCTCAACGCAGTGGGCCGGGTTCGCCTCCGACCAGCGGCCCCATGCTGCATGTCATTCCTGCTCTCTCTTGCCTTTCACTTCTCCAGCTGTCCTGTCGTTAGAGGCCTAAAAAATGCCCCAAAAATAATTTAAAATAAATAAATAAGGAAGTTACCGGATAACAGAACATATTGTGGCCTGATTGGATAGTTAATAGCTGTGTGAAATTTACTTCATGTCCAGTGCAATGTCAGTGTGTTTTTGTAGTAGATGTAGCTTACAAATAACAATAGATTGAACATTAGATTGCATGTTATGTATGTAGGTCAGAGCATGTGCATAACCACAGACTACACATCAACATGGATATAAAAATGGTCATTAATGTGAGGCACAGAGACGCTTTATCTTCACTGCCTTTCAGCCTTTCAGCCATCCCGGCTTTGAAGTCATTGTGCTTGAATAAAAGAAGCAGAGCAGTGTTGTCTGCTGAACCGTCCTACTCATCCTTCCCTGGCCCTACCGTCCCCCGGGGACACATTAGTCTCTTTATGCTTTGTCATCACCACAGGTTAATGGACCTCACAGCAGTCTGTTAAAACAATACTGATCGATACACACTGTATGCAGAAAGTGGATAAGGTCCAAAAATAGAGCGACTGGACTTCTTTTTTATTTATTTTTTAACAGGGACGAGTTGTCAACTTTAGTGACTGCTGGGTAGAAATAATTACAGAAGAACCATCTAATCAGCCCTCATTCTGCACTGCGCCATCATTCCTTATGTGTTACGACAACAAAGACACGTGATATGCTGAGAATTACATTTAATCAAGCATAAACTTGAGTGCCACTAAATCATGTGTATTTAGATCCTTTACTAATACATTATACAAGTACTTATACTATATTGTGAAAACACTCCTGCAGTAAATAAAGGTCCTGCATTCAAATCAATCTAAAGTAATACTATGCATTAGCAAAATTCAGATTCAGAAAAAGTTATTGCCTGTCATGACAGAAAATAGTCAAAAAACAACTCAGAAATGAATAAAAATACAGTAAGTTACAATAAAAATTGAATATATTTTTTTCCATTCACTGAAGCTGTCAAATTTCTACCTGCCTCTGAGATGTAGTGGAGTAGAAGTATAAAGTCAAATGGTATAAAATGGAAATTTTATACCACTCAAGTAAAACAGGTACATAGCCTGGTTCCAAGACTTGGAAAGGGTTCTCTCATACTGTAATGGGGATGCATTGTGCATGTAAAGCTGATAGGACTGCAGGTAAAAGGAGTTGTAAAATCCACTGGAAGGAGGTCCACAGGCGGTCTCACAAATGGGAGTGAATAAAGGAAGGGAAATCATTAATATCAAATCAGGATTCTAATATAGAAATGGAAATTGAAGGAGACAGGCAGCGAAGGAACCGCAGTTGAGCTTGTTTCGATGGGGGAAATCAGTCCTTTTTTTATCATCATCAAATGTTTTGGCAATATTGTTCAGGGTCCCCTCTGGTAGGTTCATCACTAGCAAAATACATAAAGTAGAGAGTGGCAAGGGAAATGCTATCTATATACCGAAGCATCTGCGCCCTAGTTAGCACCTCTGCAAAGTCAAACTCATCAAGCAAAGCGAGGTTGTTGGGGGACAAGCAACACAGTCCAAACAGTAAGTAAACAAGCTAACACTTGTACGATCAAGACACATGGAAGACCTATCCTACACACACACACACACACACACACACACACACACACACACACACACACACACCTCCTTACATCATTATTTCTTTCTTTCTTCCTCTCCATCTCCTGCCGAGTGAGTCCCTAGTCTGGCTCTGAGTGTCTGGCACCTTTTTGCCCAAATCTGGCTCCAAGTGTGGGGCTGAGCCGAGGGGGTAACGCAAGAGAAATGAAGAAAGGAAGGAGCAAGGAAGCAGGAAGACAAGGTGTTAACACCCTTTTCAACACCATAGTCCCCTTGCACAAACCAAGCAGAGGGAACTGTCTAATTGTCAGGTGTGTGTGTGTGTGTGTGTGTGTGTGTGTGTGTGTGTGTGTGTTGAGGCTCTGTAGCTGTGATTTTTTTTGAAAGTAGTTTTAATGCAAGCGTTTCATTATGGTATTAGTAAACCTTCTATTCTATAATGCAGCTAGCTTGTAGTTCAGACTCAAACCCAGCATTTTAAGACCATTGGTGCACTTTCCATTGTTGTGCTCTGGGTTTCCACGTTGTTGTGCCTTTGGTGCTAAAATGTTTCTTTTACATTTTTCTCTTTGTCCACCTCCCCCTTTGTTCTTTGTCTTGGTTTCATTTCTTTCGTTTGTGTCTGCTGGTATGCTGCTCTTTCACCTCTGTCCAATATACTCAGACAATCTCTATATTTCTCATTAGTGCGTTTTGACAGTTAATGAGTGTGTGTGTGTGTGTGTGTTAGTGTGTGTGTGTGTTTGTTTGAGACTACAGCGCAAGAGAAAAAAGTAAAGGAGGGAGAAGGAGAGTGAGAGCAGGGGGAGAGAAAGAGATAGCGGATGGGGGTGAAATTCATGTTGATAAATCATGTGGTCACTAGCACAGGCCTGTGTTTATCTCCTGCTGTCAGTGGAGTATGGGTCTTGAGATACCGCTCACACGTTCAAACATGCGTTCAAAACACACACACACACACACACACACACACACACACACACACACACACACATCAACACACACACATCAACACACATCAACAAGGACGACAGACACCTGAGATTTCTTGCTTTTTCTATTCCCTCCATCCCCCTCCTTCTCCATAGGTGCATGTGGAGGTAGAGCCAGCCTCCTTTTTTCCTTTTTTGCTTTGTCCGACCCCCCCGAATCCCATCAGTCAGCTGTTTGTGCTGATTACTAGTTGATTAATAGACGTTAAACCAGTATCTCCCCCTTTCTCCCTTCTGCATTCCCCCCCCCTTTTCCTAGTTTTCTAGTCAAATATAATTCCTTCTCACACACAAACAAACTAAATAGTCATATTTCTCTGTTCCGGCCTTAACTTTCCCTCACGTATTTGGTCTGCACATTGAAAGTCCGGTTTTAAAATGCATTGTATGCTCGTAAAAAACAATGCCGCTTTGCTTTTCTTTTTTTTTTTTTTTTAGTGTGAAAACTGATAAGCTTGTAATCTGAAATTGGATGGAAACATGATGATAGCTGCTGGCTATCACAGGTGTTCAGGATTCAGTTTTTATGATTTTCACAAAGGTCACGTTGTGACTGCAAACACTGGATAATGACGGGGATGAGATGTTTCCCGGTATACAGTATGTGATAAGTGGAAAATCTTTCACTGTGTATTGTCAGTGGAAAGATATTCTTAACATAAGTTATCAAACCAATATATTGTTTTACAAAAATGTCATGAAACCTTTGAACTTATTGCGTGTTTAAAAAAAATAAATATATAATACATGCAATTTAAAGTCCCAGCAGGAAAATGTCTAAATTTAGTCCAACTGATTGTTGATTGATCTTTTGTTGATTTTGTGTTCTTATAGTAATATTCAATGCTTTTCTTTCTGCAGAGGAAACTTACTGATCCTTTTACTTTTTTATACATTTCATTTTATATGTACAATGCCACTAAAACAGAAATGTACTTCAATGTAAGATGTCCTAAGATAAATATTATTTCTGTACAGCTACTTTACTTTCATGCTAAACAAATACAAGTTAAGTACAAGTGAGCAAAATGGGCTTGCTGCTATAGCATCTCAAAACATGATGTCTTTATACAGTTAATCATGCAAAAGTCACAACATTAATTATTTAATGTGGTGTGGATGCATTGGCTGTTCCTCCGTAGCAAGATGCAGTTACGTGGTCCATTGTGTATAATTCTCCAGAAGTTAAAAATAAAGGTAATGTTGGGATTATAATGATTTACTGTAGTATATCAAGCTGCTCTAATTAATGTTTATACTAATAATACATCAAATGACTATGTGTAACGTTAAAGGAATCGCTCGTAGTGATGAGCTGACAATCATTGACTGCAGTTTCCACCATATCTACAAAGCTTTTTGTTTTTCTAACTGATTGTTTGGGTTAAACAACCCCAAACTTTACGGTTTCAGTGTTATTTTCTGCAAAAAAAGCTCTAATTACAGACAGCATCAATGACACAAACCTTTTGGCAGCTAAAAAGGTGGATATTTTCTTCAGAGTTGGTGGTGACCAAAAACAGAGCTAAGAGAGTGAAAAACGACAAACTTGACTCAAACATTTGCAGCTGCTTATGTAAATAAGACACAGTTATTCCATAATTTGAGATTATATTTCAATGTTGTGTTTATAGCTTGTGCTCGCTCGAATAAACAAAAAAATCAATGACTGCAGGTTTTTTAAATTAATTTAACAGTTGAATTTCCTTTTATACAATATGCTATACTTCAAAAGAAAACTTGTTACTTTACTTCAGAAGTTTATACACAGGGGCGTCCTGGCCAGAAGAAAATGCTTAAAACAGATTCACACACCAAACATGATGTGTAATATGATGCATTGTTACAGATTAAACTACCCAACAGTGTCTAAAATAAGAATCGCAACATTGACTGCAACTATTAAACAGGAAAATCCTACTTACATATTACAGTATCAAACTACCTTTTTTCATTATGACTTATTTTACCTTTGATACTTTAAGTACGTTTTGCCAGTAATACGTGTACACTTTAACTAATATTTTCAGTATATTATTTTCTCAGTGTGTTTCCTCCATCACTGCTAAACACGATTCACAATAAGTAGGGCTATTTCTACACTTGCTCAAAACAAGTTATTCCATCATTCTAGTTATTCTGTAAACATAATAATGTCACATAGACGTGTCTCACTATGTGCGCACTGTTCATGTACCAACCACTGTGTATTATGCAGAGTGTGTGCATTTACATATGTGTGTGTGATGACACATGCCTCTAAGTGTGTGCTCTCGCACTCATGTTTGACAGTTGGGAGTGTCATGGTGACATTGTGGCCTCTGTGAAAAGACGTGTGTGTGTGTTCGTGTCTCTGTGTGTGTGTGTGTCTGCAACAGGCCGGTGGGAAGAGAGACAGATTGCGTTTTAACAGCCATCGCTGTCATCTGAAACAGCTGTCCTCTTCCCATTCTCTATTCAGAGGGCCTGTGTTTGCATTGTCTCCCTCATGACCTCCCTTCAAAGACCTTCCGAAGAGAGACGGGGGAGCGGGAGGAGATGGAGAGAGTAAAAAAAAAAAGGAAAAAGTGAGCTAGACCATTGGACGGTGGAGAAAAGAAATAACAAAAAATGCAAATGGAGGCAAAAAGGCAGTATAAGGAAGAGGAGTGACTGGAGAGAGGCTGATGCCATGACAGAAGGAACATTAGATGCCCCAGAAATGTCTCCCATCTCTTCTGCTATCCCTCTCAATTTCTTTTTTCCCCTCCCCTCAGCTCTAAATGTACTGTATGCTCCCTCTCCTCTCCCTCCCTTCTTATTACAACTCCACAGCCACCACCTCTCCATCTCCCACCACCCCTTACACGCCTTCCTCCCATCTTGTATCACTCTTCCCGCTCTGCCTCTTCCTCTACCTCTCCATCACCCCCCTCCACCTCTGCCACCGCTGCCCCGTCTCTCCCCCATGTTGTCTCTTATCAGGTAGAGAAGAGATAAGGCCGCTATCTCGCCGTGCCAGGGCTTTGACATGACGCTTTAATGCATAATAAGTTCACTCATCTTTTAATCAATGCGGCCAAATGATGAATTTCTGAAGGGTTAACAGTCAGTCATTGGCAGGTTTTGGGCCAAAAACACAGAGATAAGGTTAGCCTCAGAATCAGACGGGCTAGTGTTGGATTTTGCACAGACAAACATGCAAATCAGATGTATGTACAGTCGCTGTGAAATTCTTAGCAGATCTCAGAAGCATTGTCTCTGTCTCAGCATTTTCCAAACATATCCACTGACATTTTTCTATTAGCTGCTTTTCCCTAAGTCTCTCATGAAGTAGCTGTTGCCATGCTGTTGACAGATCTGAATGTGTTTCTCCGTTTAATCTCTGTTTGAGACTACATATTCATTCCCAGTCCAAGATTAAAATCACAACTCTTTGACACATCTGCTCAGCTACAGCATTATATATATGTACATACATACATACATATACTGTATATGTATATATATATATATATATATATATATATATATATATATATATATATATATATATTAAATGATGTTCTTCAAGTAAATTTTTCAAACTGGATCAGCGATGTTTACGTTACTTTAATTGGTTTATTTTTTAAATGTGAATTTGCGACCATCAGGCACTTTAAGCACCTCACAATAATCCATATTCGACTGGATCGTTGATAGCTCCGGAGCTGCCAAATCAAATACAGATATAATCACACAGTCAGGAAAATAGCAAACTGAGGACACATTTAAAGTCAAACTGAAATCAAATCATTTTTCCTTATTTCCATATTCTAAGACAAATTGGCATCCACTTCAACATGTATGTCAATAAGGTGAGTTCAACAAAGTTAAACAATTACTTTTCATCACACAAAAATATGTTGCGAGGCTGCGTTCCATCCGATTTTTAGTCATTAGGGAAGTTACCGATGGCATTGTTATTGTTGTTTTTAAACCTTTGGAACAGAACCCTGAAGTTTTACTTCGGCTCTCTATTTAAAGGAACACACTGTCGTTGCATCTTGTAAGTAAAAGTGAGCCGACAAAAAAACAACAACAACCTAATTACTTCTTGTGGCCTGCATATTCACAACAAGTACAAATAGCTATGCAGCTACACAGGCCACAAGAAGTAGTTAGGTTTTTTTTCTTTTTTTTGTCACTTTTACTCACGACATGCTAACCGGCATCATAGAATACTCTAAGCTAACTAGCAGCGGCGGTGCCACCATTGCACCAAACTAAAACGATGCATGCACAAACAATGCGTTGGGCCACCTATCTACAGCTAGAAGAGAATGTGATAAGCCCTCTTTCAAAAAACGGTGGCGTGTTCCTTTAAGTGGCTGAGAGCTGGACATGGTGTTCTCACTGGCTGCCAATGTATCCCAAGAGCCACTTGTGGTTTGCTACAAGAAATCCTCTGCTGCCCAAAAAGCATAGACCACCATTATAAAAGAATGGTGGTTTGACAAAAGAATATCTTGAAAAGTGGAAAAATATACACCGTATGCACAATGTAGGTTAAACTTGGTTCCACAAAAAGTGAGGAGGATTCAAATTCCAGCTTGATCTTGGACTACATTCAGACTGATTTTAACTGATCCCAGACCAGACAGTTTTCCCACAGAGGCCCTCCTCCCTCTAAGCCACCCACTCTGCCTTTCAGTCTTCTCACCCTTCTCCTCCTCTACTTTTTCAGCATCCCCTCCTTTCTCCCTTGTCCACTCTTCAGTCACCCATACAACCTCCCAGAACTCCTCCTCCTCCTTCCCGTCCCTTCTCTTCCCCTCTTGATGGTTAGTTCATGGGTCAGCCGGGTGACGGGGCCTGAGTTGGGAGATAAGACGAGGCCAGAATGGCATTACTACACCCCGACACTCTAAGGGGTGATGCCGGGGCGACAGCTGGATGGAGAGATGGGATAAAACAGGGAGGGGGCTTTAACGGTGAAGGTGGGGGCTAATCTGCCATCGTTTGAAGTAATAATACATTAGTGATAATCATCACCACACACAGAGAGAGAAGAAGGACACACACATTCACACATGGGTGCTGTGCACAAAGATGTAGACAAACAGACACGAGCAACCAACAGAATTACAGAAAGACCCTGATTCTTACTCTCCCACTGTAAATCACAGCTCTCTGTACTTCCACCCAGCCGCTGCCCCTCCCTCCAATCCAGTGTGGATATCAGGCTGGTGCAGAAGGGCTCAGCCCAGCTGATAGCAGGTCCTCTGAGGGTTGGGGGTGGAGTGCTGAGGGGTGAGACATGGGTGGGTGGAGATGGCGGTGTGTGTGTGTGTGTACTTGTGTGTGTACGTGTGTGTTTGGGAGCACCAGCTCAGGGACTATAGGAGGCTTACCCTGCTCCCTCCGATATGGAGGTCAGGGGTTAGTTGGGGCAGGACGGCCACTGTGCTGCAGAGAAACACTACTGGTGTGTTTGTGTGTCTGTAGTAGCCGCAACTAACAATGTCCTTGTGGATTATTTTCTTGATTAATCAGTAGTTGTCTCTGGTCTCTAAAATGTCAGAAAATGGTGAACAATGTGGATCAGTGATCCCCAAAGCCCAAGATGATGTCCTCAAATGTCTTGTTTTGTCCACAACTCAAGAGATATTTAGTTTACTGTCACAGAGGAGAGAAGGAACTAGAACATTTACACACTTAAGAAGCTTTTTTTCTCCATACAAAATGACTCAAACTGATTGATTATCAAAAAAGTTGGCGATTAATTCAATAGCGGACAACTTTTCAATTAATCATTGCAGCTCTGGTCTGTAGGTGTATTTCCTTCTGAATCATTGTTTAAAATGTGTCCTGTTTGCTAAGATAATCCTGGAAAACTTCACATCTATGTTCTGATTGATGCTCTGCAGGTTGTTCGTGGTTACAGATTTGGCTCAGCAGACAAGCGTGTGCGCAGGTGTAACAACTCATAAAGAGAAATTGTCCTCTTTTATTTCAAGAGTGATTGGGGAAGTTTAATCAAATCAGGGGAATCTTCATCTTGTAGCAAAATGGCAATTTGACCCCTGCAGAGAGCAAGGCTGATGTGACAGTGAGTGGTGTATTGTCACAGGTGCAGAAATGCTACTGAACCACATGCCAGCATTAAAAAGAAAGAAAGCAATTTCCTTTGTGTGCTATCCATAAGCTTTTTCCTCTTGCCGGGGTTTGACGACACTAGGCTGAAGTTTGGCAAAAATTAATGACAATTTTGTGTTGTGATTCTGGGTACAGCGGCCTCAAAGACAAAGATTACTTACTGATGCCTGGTTTGTTTTAAACAAGTTCTCCAAATGAAACAACAAAACACAGTTCGTATCTTCCCTCCCAGAGCAACACTTTTCAACAGAAGCGTTTTCCGATCTGAGGCCTCGTTGGCAGGAAGCCATTATTTGTCAGTGCCTTCCAAAAGCATTAGAAACTGCAGTTGCAGAAATCTAACTGCTCTGTAAAGGCTTGGTTAGGTTTAGGCAGAATACCAACTTTGTTAAGGTTGGGAAATAATGGCACTTGGTTGTTAAAAGATAAGCTACTATATTATATATCTTTCTACATTACTACAAATCCTGCGAAAAGACAAAAACAACATTGCATATATCTACTAACAAGCCTAGTGTGTCTCCACAGCCTAATATCTCTTTTCCCCCTAAGCCATAGAGCTCCATTGTTGTTAAAAACACTTGAATGAGCCACACCGTTGCACTTTGTGTGTTTTAATGATAACGAAGGAACAGGTCAGTACCTGTTCCTTCGTTATCATTAAAACACACACACTGTAGTTTATTCCGACTCAATCCCACCGTCCTGCTGCTGATTATTGAACTGGTTGCTGGATTTCGACTTAGTTTTTATTCTCGCCTTCTACAATTTGTGTGCAACTATGGCACTGTTAAAGTTAGGGAAGTGATGTAGTTCTGTAAACTCTGGTTTAGGTATAGTTAGGATTAGGCCACTAAAACACTTAACTCTGGTCTCCTGCAAGAAAGTTGGACTGTCCATCACTCTAATATAATAAATGTTATACATGAATCATTACTTTCAATATGAATGTAAATCTGAGCGAGAGTGGACTGGTAAATACTTACTAGAGCATCAAATATGTATTAATCCACTGCAAGAAATGCACTATTTTCCTCTTTTACTCATGACTGCTAAAAACTACAGTGACCAGCTGTTTTAGGAAATGACTGAGGCTTTGAAAAAAAGTCTTGACCGTGTGTTTGTAAGCCGTTTTTTATTTTTTTTAAATCCGTCTTTCTGTATGAATCGACAGTATTGAGAAAAGGACCAACGCATTATTGGTTTGGGCCTTTATTTATCGACAATGAAAAAAAGAATAACACCACTCCTACCAATATATATAATTTTCATTTTCTCTGCTGCTCTTAACCTTGTTTTATCCTTTATTTCTTCTCTTTCTTACTCTCCACATTGTACCATTCCCCATTTTGTCCTTATTCTCTCATGCCTCACAGTTTCTCTCTAATATACCTTCACTACACTGCTTACTGCTTCTATAGTTTTTTCAACCTGCCCCCCCCCATCTCTTTCTCTCCCCCTCTCTCGCCATTTCAGCTCCTGCATTCTTATCTCTATGTTGCCGTCCTCAGTAATTATTATTATGTGCTGCAGAGAGATAATTTGAAAGCTGTGAGGAGAGAGAGGAGGAAAAAAGGGATGAAAGAAACAGTGGCTGTGGCTTCCTGGGCTGTGCTTCTCTTATCTGACCTTGGGCAGAGCCACTTATTGTTAGGCAAATCTCATGTGCAGAAAAATGGAGTGAACGGCTGTGAGAGCGAGTGAGGTGGTGGTGGTGGTTAGGGGGTGGGGGGATTGTCGGAGGGGATTGAGAGGAAAAGGGAGGGAGAGAGTGAGGAGGAGATGGATGGAGGTGGAAGGAGAGACGTCAGAAAAGCAGCGGGTAGAAGGAGTGTTTTATGGAGCGATTGGGAAAGAACCGAGCCGCAAGAGAGAGGGATAGAGGTGTAAAAATGCACAGAGAGGTAGAAACTGGCAGACGTATGCACAGGACATGAGATATGGAAGGAAAGGGAGGAAGGGAAGGAAAAGAGATATGGAAGGAAAGGGAGGAAGGGAAGGAAAAGAGATATGGGAGGAAAGGGAGGAAGGGAAGGAAAAGAGGATGTGTTTTTGGGACAGAACGTGATGACGAAGGAACATGAAGTCAAAGTGAAAAATGAGAAAAGGGATGAAATAGAAGGGGAGTTTAATATGGGTAGGGGGGCATCCAATTTTCATTGCCTAGTGAAGTAGACACTTTTGGCTTGTTCAAATAAATCCCTCTGCTAAAGAGTAGTCATATAAAATCAATTCACTTTTTGCTTGGGAAGAGAGCATACTTAAATTTGTCTTATGCTAAATTGTACTTCTTGTTGTATGCTTTTATTTGGAAATGCACTTTTTCCTAGCACTTTTCTAGTCTTAACGACTACTCAAAGTGCTTTGGTACAGGAACCATTCACCCTTCACACACGCCGTTCTCACCAACCTTCTGATTGGCAGACGACCACTCGACCACTGAGCCACAGCCTTTCTATTCTCCGTTGACTACATCCCTTTGAGTATATCTCTCAGTAACCTCCTCTTAATGAATACATATGACATAATAAGTATGGCGTGTATCTGTCGTTTTCTATACAGAAGAACAGTTTCACGTTTTCATAACGAGCGCTCACTGAACCCTTGGATGTCTCTGCATCTCAACGGTTAACAGCTGACTCCATGGTACACGATGCTGCAGGTGATGGTGAAGTTAACACCTCTGGCCTCGAAGCTGCACAGTGAGCACGTACGCTTCCCAATGTTGGACTATAAATTCCCATCAGTGGCGTCCAGGCCCACTAGGGGCTGATGTGTGGCCTTTTCCACCGCCGCAGCTCAGCTTCCTTTAATTACAACCCATTCTGCAGGAACAACAGGCTGTCCTTCCACCAGATTTAAAACGAAGTGCTCCTGGTAGTTAATCGTCCTGCGTGTCCTTGACAAGGTGCAAAGTCTGTGTGTGTGTGTGTGTGTGTGTGTGTGTGTGTGTGTGTGTGTGTGTGTGTGTGTGTGTGTGTGTGTGTGTGTGTGTGTGTGTGTGTGTGTGTGAGTGAGTGAGTGTGTCCATTTTTAATAAGAATCACAAGAATTTGAACAAATCAGCCACCAAAAATGCAGAAGTCAGTGCAGATTCACCACAATGTAGACGTTTAGTTATTTATTTTTGGCATAAATAATTGAATTAAAAATTACAACAGTCTTGTTTTGTGCTCTACACAATCCTGTACATATACTTTGTATTTTCAAACATGTTTTTGGTTGAAACGTTGTTGTTTTTTTAAAGCTACCTTGCTATGCTAACATTACATTGCTGATTTGCACAATAGTCCCGCATTTTTCTGCCTTGAATGGAAACTGTAGACATGCCCGTCTACAGTTTTAACCATTAGCAGAGAATTTTGTTAGATATCATAACACTACTTGCTTTGAAGACATCGATACATGCTTTATATATACCTAAGTTTGTCTGGTGATGTAACTTTAAACAAGTGGTGTCTCATTTCAAAGGGGTATGTTCTCACCCCAATCCCTTACCATTCGGTTGCAAGAAACAAGGACTAGGGGTAAGAAGAAGGGCAGGGGAAAGGGTAATATAAAGAAATGGGATTCAGTCATACCCTGCAGATATCTGAGGAGCAGTTACTGTAACCATAGTCCTCATAAATCCACCAGAGTTTAAAATTCCAACACAAAGAAAGCGGAAGGTAACGGACATCTGGCCGAAAAGAGTGACATTTCCGACGGCACCGGAGCAATGCCGGAAATTGAATGGAACTACTTCTGCGTCAAGCTAGAAAATTGAAGCTCCCATCATGTGGAAGCCCATTGCCCCTGCTAGCTAAAAATGTTGCTGAAAAAGCGGGCTGCCATAGCTCAAAACTAGAGGGAAGCCTTGGATGCTCTCCATAATGTAGACTGGGCAGGTGTCTACATCTGACCACATCTGTGTGCCGTGCAGACCTCATGGTCCACTCAGTGGTGAATGAAGTGGTCGCTGTGGCACAATAGTGTTAACACTCCCTCGCCGTTTAATGTGTAGCTTGCAGAATGATGTTCAAGAGCGTGACCATGACTATTCAGCTGTCTTACATGCACATTAACTTTTTTTTTTAAAAAGACGGCAAACTCTTTCTTTGCACAATTGACCTATTTATTTTCTGTGAACTTGCTTCACATGAATTCAATGTCATCTTAAAGGAATAGTTTGAAATTTTAAGAAATATGCTCATTGGCTTTCTTGATGGGACTTAGATGAGATCAATACCCCTCTCATCTCTGTCCAATAAATATAAAGCCATACCCAGCAGGCGGTTAGCTTAGCTTAGCATAAAAACCTGAAATTATAATGGCTGGCCTGGCGTTGTTTATCGTTCGAGAAATAGTCCGGCACATAATCCATTGTGGAACCACAAAAAAAGAAGCTATAATGAGCTTTAGAGCTGCTGGTATGCAGCGTATTATTATATTATCCTTAAGACAGCTGTTTCTCCCTGTTTCCAGTCTTAATACTCAGCTATGCTAACAGTCTCCTGACTAGATTCCTTTAAAACTGAATATAATAATAGTAATATCATCACAGCATGCAACCAAACGGGAACAAAATAAATCTCCACATAGAACATGCAGTTGCATTATATTTGAGGTTGCCTGTGGAGAGAAAATGTCCTCTCATGCAGAGAGAAGTAATCACAGAGCGACTGAAGCAAACACCTGTGATTGGTCAGACAGTTTACCTGTGCAAAAGGAGCGCTTGATTTGACACAACAATAAGCCTGCTCAGCTGAGTCACTTGTGTCAAGGTGGTAATGAATATCTCTGCTGTCGTAACACACCACTTACATCATCATCAGCATCATTCAGATCATTCCAATTATCATCGTCGTCCCCAATGCACGCGTCGGCACCAACATCCCACCCTCTGATCGAGAAAATGTCCCCTTCAATGCCACAGGGACCCCTGTGTCCTCTGCTACTCCCCCCCCCCTCCACAATTTAAGCCACATCTTCACCCCCACCTCTTGATGGCCCTCCTCTTCCTGCAGTCCACCCCTGCCGGCTGCTCAATTCAGCTTCTTTAACCGAGGAACAAACAAACAAAACACCCCGGGGTAATGAGGCCACCTCTGGGAATAGACACAGTGAAAGGAGCCTTGCGTATTGATGTGGGATTGACCTTTATTGAGAGAAAGCCAAAGAAAAGGGGAGATGTGGAGAGAAGAGCTCTGATCTAAGGGAGAGGATTGAACTGTCTGCTGCTGTTGGAGTGAAAAAAGGTGACAAGACAAAACCCTGATCAGTGACTCAGGCAATGAGATAACCACCTTTGGAGGCATTGTGCTCAGAGTGGTGGTTTGGATTTAACATGGGCTTTCCCACACTATGAACTGGGTGTGTGTGTGTCTGTGTGTGTGTGTGTGTGAGTGTGTGTTAGATCACAATGACCCATGGGTGTAGAGCCATGGTGCCCTCATCAGCTCACATAACCACAGCCGGTTGGTGGACACATAGCTGACATATAGTTTTATAACTAAAATGTGTGTTAATTTACTACAGAAATGCACACAAAACACTGATGCCAGATTACAGTGAAATCAAAATATAACTTTTAAAGAGAAGAGTTAGGCTTGTTTAAAAGTAGTTGTCTCTCCTTGTTTTTCCTTTGTAAAGTAATTCTGAACTCTTTAGTGTTATTCTGATTTTCTGAGTCTTGATGAGAAAGACATGTTGTTTATAAGGAGCAGGATCCAAAGAGATCAAAAACAGGGCCACCTACAACTGCACCAAATCTGTTTGAAGATGAGCTAAAAAGCTTCTAAATATAATCCACAGAAGTAATGAGCTGCTTTGCACTCAAAACTATGACAACCCTGCTTCTTTATTCAAGCAGAATTGATCAAGTAGGCTATTGTTTAATTGGAAAGGTAGTTGCTTCATGTATTGGTTTCTTTTGTTGCAAAGTTAATTAACCTACTGTTTAGTTTTTATTTATTTTCTCTGAATATTTCAGATTCAACCCTCTTGGATCCAAAGGGTGAGGGCGTTATTGTTTTATTTTTACCGCTGAGCCTCTTAATCGAGGTACTGTTCTCTTTCTCTGTGTTTTGTAAAACGTTAACACTAGAAAGGTGTGGACTGTACAAAACGTCAGCATGTGCAAAGTCTCGTGTCAAGTACTTCCACACAAAGTGTTACGCTTCTTTTATGTGACAGTGTGCTGCAAGTGCATAAAGCATTTTACCTGCAAATGTAAGTAAAAACTGTAGCAAACATTGTGCAGCCCAGTCTCTGTCTGTCAAACTAAAATGGAAGGAGTCTCTGTCTGTCTGTCTGTCTGTCTGTCTGTCTGTCTGTCTGTCTGTCCTGTCCTTCTTTGACTTTCTCAACAACCGTTCAACTTCACACTTGGCTGCTGTATTGCTGAAGACCCAAGGAAATGCAGTGTGCACTCTGGTGAGTAAGTTTAACCTGGGTCAACTTTTGACTGATGTTGATGACCAACGTCATCTGGCAGTGCGCTGTGTTGGCCGGCCAATCAATTACGAAAGCACGGATTCCTGTAACATTGATGAAATCATGAACAGCCTTGTGATTGGCGTGATAGAGAATAAAAGGAACGCCCAGAATTGTGAAATCCTTCCTTATATTGTAGTTAATCGCTGTGCAGTGTTTTGGTGTCACACAAGACAGCAATGAGATAAATACTGCAGATAAAAGAATTCATCTTGCACTGATCTCTTTTTTTAGGAGCCCTTAAATCAAGCGCAGTGAGCAGGGGAACGTTCTAGGACTAAGCTTTGACAAAAAGCTCCAGTGGACCAACCATCTGTCTGACATCTGCAAACGTGCTGAACAACGTCTCAGAGCATTGTGGAAGTTGGCCAGCAAGCTTCATCCCAGAGGCAGAGCCAAAGTCTACAAAACCCAGGTCAGGATCATCATGGACTAGTCCTGCCTTGTCTGGATGAATGCCCCACAAACTACTTATAGGCAGCTAGATATATCTCAGAAAAGGCACTCACAATCATTGCTATGGATAAAGACTACGTAGGCCCTAAAGGATTGTGCCGACACCAAGCTGAGCGATTGCAGTACTGTTCTTTTCAAGAGGCACACTCCTTAAGGCTGATTTATGCTACTGTGTTAAATCGACTCTGTGAGTTCGTACGTAGGTACGTGGAAATACAGACCCTACGCCGGACACTACACTGTAGCCTGACCTGCACCTCTCCAGAAATGTAATTGCACCACTGGGATCACAATGCAAAAAGGGGGTTTCTAAAAACAAGATAAAAACACTAAATCTGAGGGAAATGGAACAAGTGAAATTATCTGAGCATGCAGCAAGATAATTTCACTTGACAAGCTTAAACTTGATTTAAGATTATAGTTTAAAGTTGAACACTTTAACTGAATGACTGAAATTCACTCTTAAAACAATACAAATTATCTAACACTTCTAAATCTAAGTTTTATCTTGGTAAGAACCAAAGAAATTACAGTGCAGAAAGCACAGGTGAGACACTTTGTTTTTCTTACTATGTCTCTAGAGTCCTTGCTCCGAAGCTAATCACCATAACTCTCTCACTCGCTCTACCACACACTCCCCACGCACACACACATGCCACGCCTGATGTTCTCTTAAAGAGATTGACGCACACACCAACGCACAAGTTTAAACTTAATGCCACTTACATAAGCTATGGCGAGAGCTCTGCGTGGAGCCTCCGCAGAACCATAAATCAGCCTAAACTGTCCAGACCTGAAAGCACTGCTACCCTCAGATCATGTCCCAGGTCCAACAACCCGATGGTTTTCACCAAGCCATGCTTTGTTGTGACTCCCCAGTGTGAACACCATATGCCTTAACAGGAGCTTTCTCCACTCTGCTGTAACAACAGGGAACAGCCTTCCCCCTGCTGTCGTCAGAGACATCCCATCAAGTAGTGTTCATGCCTTCAAGAAGAGATTGAATAAACACCTCCTCAGAATGAGACAGCAATCCCAACACTCAAGGACTTTAAGTATATACACATCACCTTTGTATATATTCCTGAGTAGCTGCAGATCAGTGATAGCCTCTCTCAAATGTATTTATGGAGCTTGTAGCTGCTAGCCTGGCTCTGCCCTCCTATGCAGTTCTGCTCAATTTTCATTTTCCTTCAATACTCCATCTGGGTTTGCGGTATATTCCTGGGTTTTTCTCCGGCCAAATAATTGGAGGTCCAATCAGCGAACAGAGGGAGTGGCTGAGAATGATAACATTCGGTAACCTTCGGGAAGTTCTGTACTAATGGCAGCGGAGAAAGATGTGAGCAAAGCCATTCGATCCATTTTTGCAATGCTGCCGAATATCCAGAAGTTAAAGCCAGAGTAAAAACCATCTTTGCTGAGTTGTGTTGGTGGCTGGGATGTAGTGGCCCTCCTCCCCGCGGGGTTCGGGTAAAGTTAGATTTATCCAGCTTGTTCCGTCAGTGGTAAAGCAGCTAGCTAAGGCTAACGTTAGCGATGCTAAGCCGACGTCACCGTTTGGGATTGGTTATGGCAGATCACAGTGGCTTGTCAATAGAGAGTGGCCAGAGTCTCTGTACAAATGAAATGTACAAGAGTCAGGCGGGACCAGGCTATGTATCTGCTAAAGCAAAGTTAAAAATAAAAATAAAAGCCTTGAAGGGATGTATCACACAAACTGGCTTTAAGCTTCAGTAAAGGCATACAACAGTTTTCACTTGCTGAGTAGCTGGCGGCAGCAGTTTTTTTTTTTGAAAAATACCCATCAGATATTAGCCTCACTTAGGTTGAAGAAGGATTTTATTTTCTATTTATTCCATTTTCAAATCAGCCCACACGTTACCACCACGTTAAAGAAATAAAATTTACCTAAAACAAGATTTAAACAGCTTTTATTAACTTTGCAGCCAATGATGCTGATAATTACAACAGACATCGTTTGTAGGAGGAAATGTCATTATGCGTCTTTTGTGTTTTCGCTCATTATCTTTGCTCATCACTAATCCCAAACGTCTTGGTGTATGCACAGTGCGTTACCCTGATGTCTTCAGACAAAATGTACAACTGTCAATTTATTCATCTGCAACCTTTCTTTTAAAATAAGTTCAAAGAAACGGCGGGAATTGATGTTCACCTGTTTTTGTACTGATATCATGTCCCCTAAAGACAGCATGAAAGGAATTCTGGCTTTCATTGTATATCTTCTCCTCTCTCTCATCTTTCCTGTCACGTTTAACCTTTAAATGGATACCTCAGCTCTTTAGGGACTGCATTACAAAGAAGTTGTTTTTAACAGTGTTCTGGTGTCACAAATGTTCAAAAGCATTGTTTTTCTCACATTTTCTCTAAAAAGTGTTAATAGTTGTAGTGACCTGAGTTATGTAATTGTGTCAATATAGACAATTGTTTTTGAGCATATACCTGAATATCGATATTGCAAATAGTAGAACAGCTTCTGCCCAGCCCTACATCATGGTGTAATGTTGTGTTTTCCCGTTTGGCCTCATGATGTTGGGCACTGTTGTGTCACTGTTACTACAAATACATTCTGACACATTGCTGGAAGATTTGTCTATATTAGCTTACTTTTTTCTACTGAAGGTTTCAATGAAACACATTTTTGTGCCATTTACGATTACGATCATGTAATAGCAGAGTTTGAGCGTTAGAATGACGAAGCTCAGATGACAGGCACCCTTACAGGGACACCGGTCAAGAGAATAAAGTTACCTTGACTGCCTCAACCTTGCTGTTATAAACGTGTGAGTAGTTTTCCTGGCCAGATTATTAGTTCTAACTGTGTTGACTAATTTGAGTATGGTAGATTTCAGGGTGTGAGAAGTTACTGACATTAGCCTGTGTGTAAGATGGTACTGTGTAAACGTGAAATATAACTGGCTACGGTGGAAAACGGGGATGAATTTAGAAAACAAACCTTTTCTGACATCTATGTACGTAGTAACGTTTGAATAAAATACATTTATGTGTTCAAAAATATGCTGTCTAATGGAAGGGAACACCACTGACACTGATCTTAAATAAAACAAGATTTTAAAGATAAATTAGTTTTATCTAAACCTCAGAAGAGCAAAAAGAATGAGCTCATTTTTTCTGTCTCACTGCTCAGACCTGTAAACCTTGTCGTCGTCGTCGTCGACGACGGTGTCACCGTGCCGCGCCAAGAGTATTTGTGACGGCGAAGGCCGGCGCCGGAGTGAGGGGCAGCTGCCAACGCTGGAACCTGTGTGACAGTTGTAAATGACTGGCCCAATCGTCTCCTTGTAGTAATTATCTAAATGGGCTCATTCAAAACCTCTTCATTGTGGAATCAGTTAATTAATTAGCTGTTTCACTGACAGGATAATGGTGAGAGCATGCTAAATAGATTAGTCTGGAACTTGATTTATCGTTGCAAGGCACCCCCCACCTAACTCTGTTTATCACCACCTCTCACCCCCTTTTCTGTCATTCTCTCTCTCGCTCTATCTGTTTTTCCCTTGTCTTTGTAGCATCTATAACAGCCACCCATATACTCACTGGAAATCCCCCCCGCAAGATACAAAGCTGCTGATAAGGCAACACAATGCTGATGTTGAGTCGAGGAGAAAGTAATATCAGGCAGAACAGGTGTCCTGAAGCTCCGGTAAGATGGAGAAACTGTTGTCTGCGTTCACAAGGCAGCTGAATAATGTGCGTGTATGACGCCTACGTTGTGTTGAATTTGCCGATCACTATCAATATAAAGTATTTATATTCCAAATGGAAGTAATGTGTTACTAATGTACCTATGTGATCTCGTCGGGTTTGTTCTCTACAGAAAGTCAAAGGAATCTGAGCATGATTGTATTTGTATAAAGGAATACAAGTATTAAGTTCCTTTATGTATAAATAATAAAATCCCAAATGGATTACAGGTATATCTGCACATTTGTCTCTTCATAGACATTTATTATGCACTGCTCCCAGGCTCCGACCTTATGTGTTTGTGTCTGAACTTCCAGCTTACCGAACCAATCAGCATGCGTTACGCATACGGGCGTGGTTTATGGGCAAACTCCGTTCAAAACAACAATGGCGGATGTGACAGACAGATGGTTAATCCCATTACCTACCAGGTATCTTTTTTTCTTTTTTTTTAAGCGCCCGCCCTCCAAACACTTTCCAGTGAGGGCTTCTTAGACGGTTTTGTGTTCACAAACCATCTGGTTTGTCAGGTTAGTGAAAGTGAAATAAAAACTACATTTTCCGTAGGGTCCATATTCAGCTGCCCCTTGTTATATCTTAACCCTTGTGTTGTCTTCCCATCAACCATGATCACTTTTTGCAACATTATTATCTTTTGTTTTTTAATCGTTTTTGGTGTTTTTCCCAAAGCTTTTTGATATTTCAATGTTGACATTTTCAGCGCTATTTTCGACGGCCCATTTTTTTGTGACCAAAAAAAGTATATAATAACTGAAAACAGGTCAATTTGACACCCAAGGACAACTTGAGGGTTAAATATGCATCAAATGCCTCTCTTCCTATAAAATATTACAATATTTTTCAATAACTCTTCTTAAACTCACGGGGTGTACGTCCGCATTTATTCACTCCACTGTAATTTGGGGCGACAAGCTAACCTCGCATATGGTGTAAAACCTCACCCAACTGTTGGCTTGTGGTAGGTAGCAGAGCCGGGTCAGAGGGCAGTGTCTGGATGTCAGTTGGTGTCAGAGTCCCCATTACTCAGCAGCAACCCACTGGACATGGTGTCAGCAGCATTTATGGGGACTATTTCAGCGGTTAAAAATAGTTTGAAGTTGAGTGAACGGACCCTTTAATACAATGCTATTGAGTCTGTCATTGAAATTGTGTTGCTAGGACACAAGGTCACAACAGATTGTGTCCAAGTTTATTTCCATCATTTGATATTAGCAAATACTGCAACAGGAAATGCATTTAAAAAGGTTGGAACACTAAAAAGCTTCTACACTGCATCCTCTGTAAATATTCTTGATATACTGTACATTCATAGATATTCTCTGCACTGCCAGAGCTGAAACTCAAGTGGATCAACCACGATGACCACTCACCCACTTAATAATGATAAAACATCATTTGCAGCTTCAAGTGCTCAGCCCTCCCTGGTTTATTCTTTACACTATTCACACCAGCAGATGATAGCTGACAGTGCGCTTTAGCCTTCAAATTGAATTGAACTGAGCTAAAAATTAATTTAATTTGATTGAACTCGATGCGGTAGATAGTATGATACATCGGAAATAATAATAGAATAATCTTCGGAGCGTGACTACATTTCAATGCATATAAATCATTTACAAGAGCAGAATAATGCATGAACTGAAGAGATTTGTTTTTAGAAACACTCAAATGACAATCTCATAATCTGAAACTGTGTTTACGGAAGAAAAGAATCCCGTCCGACAGTTGAAGGCACTTGTGTTTTGAGTGACACATCAGGTCAACTCTTGTATTAAAAAAAAGAAATCATCTAAATTAGTCCTGTTAATGTTTTCGTGTGTGAGTGGTGATAAGCACAGAAAAAAATACACCCACACATTAGATTAGCACAAAGTCACATGAAGCGCATGAAAAAAAAATCTGATGAAAAAGTGTTCTTCAGTTGGGGGGGGAGACAGGCGTGGGTTGTCGGGATGGGTGTTTGGGCAGGGGGGATTATTGAGACGCAGAAAGAGTGTGTAAAGGAAAAAAAGGTGTTATTGAGAGCACTGGAATCACTTGATTAATCAAGAAAGAGAGGCAGAGCTCTCTCCTGCCGAGGTCCAATCAAAGCTGGAGCAGCTCTGGGCGCTGCACGACGGGCCAAATCCTCTTGTTGCTCTACCAGGAGCATGAAAGCCAGGAGGGGAGTCTCCTTTTGTCCGCACAAAGGCAACCCTAACATGCTTTCACTGCGACAAGGAATGGGAGGGCTGTTTTGGGGGGGCTGAAAAACAGCCAACAAGAGGTGCGAATAAGATGCCCATTCATCTCCCGAGCTTTACACTAATTCCCCCGACCGTCTCCTTTTCTTTCCTTCGTCTGCTCTGCCACAAAACAACAAACAGCGAGAGGGAGTGAAAACACTAGGATCTAGGGGGCTTAGAGCAGACGTGTAATCCCTGCCACTTCTGACCCTCCATCGGTGTGTAAGTCCCTGACCTCCCCATTGAGGTGCTGGGATGTGTGACTAAAGGACGGGTGACCCTCCCGCAGACACATTTGCACTCATACACCCACCCTATTGCCCCCAATGCAGCCCCTCACTCACAAACCCCACACTCCAAGCCTTTTAAAGAGCTGAGCTAAGGAATTCAGGCTTTGGAACACCTCTGCGGCGCTGAAAAGAGTGAGTCTGTGAGGAGTCTATAAGTAGGGCCAGGCCTGATCGTGTTTCTTTTCTCTCACCATTTAATTCGTCTTTAGAGGCCATCTCGTTAACACGATCTTCCCTCGCTTTTTTTTTTTTTTACCTCAGTCCCCTCTCAGAAAGCCCCCCCTCCCCTCTCCATCTTGCCCAACTTCAAAGGTCCCTGCCAGCCGGGGAAAGAAAGTCACCTCTTTCTTCCATTCAGCCTCTCTGGTCTCTTCTCGCTCCTCTTTTCTTGCCGTGGCTTTCTTTCTCTCCTCTCTCCTCGCTTCTTCCCTAAAGCGGGTCGCCGAGAAATCATCTCACTTTCTGCCGCTGCTTTGCATTTGAAAAAAGGAGTAATTAGCCAGGGGCTGCTGGGAGGGGGAGACGGGGCTGAGCGAAGGAGGCGCTGAGGGGAAAAGAGAATAAGAAGATGGCCCCTCCTTGCACTCCGTGTTCCCCCCGCTTGTCCGCGGTCTGTTCCTACACATCCTCTGCATGTGGCACTAGTGCACCACTTTGTAATGGATGAAAAACTCTGTTGCAGCTGGTGTGAGCTCGATGCAGGTGTATGCATGACTGAGGGCCCGTGATTTCTTTGCAGCGGCGCTGGCTGCAGGTCAGGTTAATGTTCACGTAAACATTTTTGTAGGACACCGTGCACATATATTTGAGGTTGCATGATTATAAGGAACAACTGTATTCTGTCTGAACATTGTCAAAAACCAAAATCCTATCACGGTTATCTCACTTCGGCGTATTTCATTTCAGGACCCTGTTCAGTCCCTGTGGTGTTGCTTCAATTCAGTCACTGTGTGACAGTCTATTTCAATAATCTACATGAGTATAGCCATAAGGCAGAGATAGGCTCAGCCCAAGCATATCTAAAGGTGCAGTGTAATCCTGTAATATGCAGAGTAGTGAGGAAAATTCATTCTCCCCTCACGCCCATTGGGGTCTTAAGCCCCCTGATGCAGCTGATAGGGATCCGGTGTTATCTCCACAACACAGAACAATTTAACACACTCACCCTGCCACTCCCACACACACACGCACCCCTGCATGCACACACGCACGCATGTAAAACCAGAAATCAACCCCAAGACCACCTTCAGCATGCGTGCGCGCGCACACACACACACACACACACACATTTGCACACAGCTGCTTCACGTCCAAAGGAACATTCAAATGCACATACATTGACTCTCTCGTTCACTGCATGTTTCTTTCTGTACATCACTGTAGAGCTACGACACCTACGCACACACGCACACACACACACACACACGTTCCAGGTCCTGCATCATGTTGCAAATAAAAACACAAAAATATTGGAAATTGTGTTGAATAATCAAATTCAAGGTGGAAAAAAATCAAAGCTAGAGGGAGCCAAGAGAGAGAGAGGAAACAAGAGGAGAGGAAACTAGAGGAGTGGAAATAAGAGGGGAGGAGATCTACTGTAAGAGGAGAGGAAACAAGTACAACATTGGTCTTAGAGGAGAGGAGAGTAAAGGCCTGAAAAGAGGACACAAAATTTAGCCGACTGGTGAACACTGGCGCATTTACAGAAATGTTGATCAATGTGTATAATGCTAATCAAATTTAAAAAATCTGCTACGAGTGGATATGAGAGGAGAGGAGATGAAGGGAAGCAAGAGTAGAAGAAACAGGAGAGGAGAGGCACAGAAACAAGAGGAGAGGTAAAGAGGAGAGGAAACAAGACTAGGAAAGGAGTTGAGAGGAGAGGAAGTGAGAGCAGAGGCGAAGAACCAGAGGAAAGGAAACAAGGAGAGGACATAAGAAGAGAGGCAAGGAAACAGGAGGAGAGGTAACAAGAGGAAACAAGGAGAGGAAACAAGCTAAGAGTTGAAATCACAGGAAATGAGAAGAGAGGAAACAGAAAGAGATGCAAGGAAAAAAGAAGTTATGTAACAAGGAGAGGACCCTATTATTAGAAATAAGGAGAGAAAACAAGGAAAAGAGTCGAGAGCAGAAGCATATAACCAGACTACAGGAAACAAAGAGAGGAAAGGAATTAAGAGAAGAGGAGAGGTGGCCGTAGAGAGCATGCAGCCTTATCCAGAGGAGAAGATCAGGGACCTGGATGTTAGTTTAGCCTGGCTCTCGCTGTTTGTATTGTCTGGTTTGGTTGCTGTTGTTTACTCAAGCTTATATCACTGTTTTATCTGGTGAAAAGCTGAACCTGTCTGAATCATTTTGCTACGCCTGTCTCAAATATCTCCACACTGTGCAGCTCTCCAGCTTTCTATCACATTAAAGCTTTATGTTTATTCCAGCAGCCTTATATTTCTGTGATGATTCTCCTTGCTCGTGCCTAAATCAATATTCCTTCTGTGGCTTGTTTTCTTGAAGCAGCCATGACTTGGCACTGGAGCGAGGATGAGTGTTGATCCTTGGTATGGCACATATGGGGAGCGGTGTTCATTCTTAGCACTGTATATCCTGCCCTGTTGATTGTGTCCAGTGTTGACTCTGGAGAAGCGCTGCTTGTTGATTCGGGTGTGTACATCTGCTGTCAGGGCCCCCAGTGGTGGCCTGCTAAACGGGAAGAGCCTGCCTGGCAGAGCCGGGTTGTTTGTCTGCTTCCAAACATATTGATCTCCTGCAGAAGGGAAAACATTAGCGATAGCGTCTGCACAGGCTGGGCTGGAGGTGGGTAAATAGCTTTGTTAGGTCTGGCGAGCCTTCTCTGCCTTGTAGGAAATGAATAGCAGGTGTATTTGCTGAGGAGGGAATCTCCTGCTAGGCTGACAAGGCAGGCAGAACGATGGGATGTCACAGCAGACCCTCACTCCTTTTCTGGTCAGTCGTGTGTGTGTGTGTGTGTGTGTGTGTGTGTGTGTGTGTGTGTGTGTGTGTGTGTGTGTGTTTTTTAAGATAAGGGGCCTTTGTCTGTAAAACCCTGCAACTAGATCCTTCTTCTGCTGGTCAAAAATACAAAAGTATTAGTTTAAATGACTTCCTTTGTCCTGATTAACTCAATAGATTTGATTTTTATTCGGCTGTTTTATCTATTTGCTATTAACAAAATATTTAGTTCATAAGTCTGATTGCAGATAATAATCAACACAAATAGAACTTAGCTTATTGTCTTTGCACATTGCTTCTATTTAGCACACACACACACGCACACACACACACACAGCCGCACACACATGAGACAGCCCGAGAATGAGAAGGAGTCCAGGATATGAATATTTAACAGTAGCCTCTTGCAGCACGGAGCCTGCCAGTCATTGTCAAATAGGACTTAATCTTTTCAATTTCTGGGTGCAAATATTCACACTGGCCACTGTTTGTTGCCCAGATTAATGAGGCTCTCTGCCCATAATCCTCTGCTGCTAATTCAAGTGGCCGCCGGTGCAGTTAGCCAGGGGAGGACGGGATGCTGAGAGCACATACATAGCTGAGATTACCCCCTTCCTCCCTCCATCCACGTTTTTCTGGCCCAGCCTTCCCACTTTAGCAAGTCCAGTACAATTCATCCTCTTCGGCTGCACACAGCTGACCAATGCAGGAGGGTGTATAAATACAGTAAGGAAAATACAAATGCATCTGATAATTTTACTAGATCATAAACTAATTTATATCATGTTTGTTTACATCTCGTAGCAGGAGTTATGTAATAACCATTTTGTCCGTGTACCCAACGGTAATCCAGCTGGCTTCCATCCAAGTTAGCCTTAAAGGAGTGCATGATAAACACATTTTCTAAATAATTTAAATAGCTGTAGTATTGGGGAAAAAAATTAAATCTTTAATTGTATATTCTTTGAAAAGCAATATTGAATATTTCTGACATTCATTTTAAGGGAAAAAGCCCTGAATAACTGATTTAAAGGTCCCATGGCATGCAAATATCACTTTAGGTTGAGGTTTTTTAACATTAATATTCGTCCCGCAGCCTGCATATGGTTCCCCAGTGACTAGAAATTGCGATAGGTGTAAACCAAGCCCTGGGTGTCCTGCTCTGCCTATGAGAGAGGGCCCAGCTGGAATTTTGCCCTTTATGAGGTCATAAGGGGCAAGGTTGACGCCTCTTTCTCTGCTTTGCCCGCCCAGAGAAATGGGCCCACCCATGAGAGAGAGAGAGACATCATGGCTTTCAAACGAGCAAAGTGGCAGTTGGACAAGCCCCGATTTCCCCCCCGCTCCTCTTCAACAGCCAAAGACTCAGAAATGGCAAATACTAAGGAAAGCTCATTGTGGGACTGGCTCTAGTGGCTGTAATTCTGCACCAAGACTGAAACAGATGTGATATTAGGGGACCACTAAGGTCTATTTAACAAATCCAAAGAGCACCATGGCATGGGACCTTTAAATAATTTTTTCTTTTGTTCATAGATGTGATTTAGGTTTTTTTCAGCTTCCCTGTACCTTTGAAAATGAACTTTGATTAAACATGATATGTAAGTTCATAATTTACAGCTTCGGGTAAAGTGGGATAGTCTTTGGAAAATTGCTCTTTTTACATTATATTAGTTTGTCTAGTCCATTTATTTTTCAACATGCGTACAGTGAAATTAAATTGTAGAATTTATTTAACACTTAAGTTTATACCAACTTAAATTGGCCTCACTCTCTCTTTTAGCGTAACTCTTTATTCCTCTTATTTTTCTCTTCCCCTCTGCACGCCATTTTGCAAGAAATTGACGGCCTCAAGAGGATGAGTCCTACTGATTTTTGGCTTTTAATCTACCACCACCCTCACATCAATAAATGTGTTTGTCACACTTTGGTTCATGAGCAAAAAGGAAATACTATACTAATGGCGTTCCTGCTAATAGGCTAATGTTAAGGTGAGTACCTAGCATGACAGTAGACGAGCGGTGTGTGCTATGAGATGAAACACAGTCCTTCTTCGTGGTTAATACAGTACATTTCTGCCAGTTGCTGATGCTGCCATAGGCGGTCCAGATAGCTGGCTGACCCTTCTGATCCTTCCTCCAGGCGGCTAGAGATGAGGTCAAAGGTCGCCGCCGCACACACTTCTCACTCCTACTACCTCGGAGGTGTGAAACATTCTCCCAGTCAGCTGCCTCCGCCCCTTGTGTTTCCTCTAGTTTTTCTTCCCAGGAAATGATGATCGTCCCTCTCTCCTCTCCTCTCCTGGTTACTTACCACAGCTCTTTAACTAAAAGCACCTTCCATCCATCGCTTGGTCCATTAGTGCTGCCAGATGGGGGAGGTTGTGTCCTGGCGGCTGTGTGTGTGACCCTACTCTGATTAATAGAGTAGGTGAGGGCAAAGGTGCGATGCACACCCCCCATTCATTACCTCATTAGGATGGCCCACAGTGAAAGGTGATCTCCCTCATTATATCTCAATGACGGGGGCTGAACTCAACACAGTGTGAGCCATGCAGTCATGCTTTTACTCTCCACAACTACCCAGATCCCACTCACCTGTCTCTTTTTACACTGTGCCGCATAAAGCCACACACCACTTTACCCAGCGGTTGACTGCAGGAAGAATATCTCTACTCCTGCTCACCTGGAACAATGCTCCAATTATCTATTCACAAGTGCTACCTAGGATAACGCATAGCTGTGTGTGTGTGTGTGTGTGTGTGTGTGTGGGTGCGTGTGCTTGTGTCCCTGTGTGTGTTTGTTCGAGGAATAATGTGGGATTTGGTGCTCGTAGGGTAAAAGGTGAATGTGGTTGTTTGAATTGTTTATTTCAGGTAATTGACTTTATATGTGTGAATTAGAGCCCAACCGATGTATCGGTGGGCCGATATTAGGCATTTACCAATCTACAGGTATCTGCATTTATAATGGCTGATTTAAAAAAAAAAAAAACATATAATAATTTATGACAAATAAATGTTTCGGATAAATGAATATTTAAAAAATAAAAACGGACTGTTAACCAAGTTATGAGCGTTGGCGTTGCATGGTCTGTCCACCAGGGGACGCTCTACAACGTCCCTGTTGGCAATACATTTTTTTTTTTTTGTTAATGTTTTTTGTCCAAACGACTTGAAACAAAGTTTCATATCTTAAATTTGTATTTTTAAACATTTTATTTATCAGAACTTTAATATATTTTGATGTTCCTGTGTTCTGTTGTGACAATGAAACAAATTATTATCAGGTTATTTTAGGGAGAACTCCTAAATAACTACAAATAACTAATGTTAGGGAAATCTATTTATGTTTTGTAACGTGTTTCAGGATTTCTTTTAAATAATCGGTCGATATATTGACATATTGGGTTTTTAAATAACCAAATGTTCGTATCCGTCTTTAAAAATCCTTTATTGGCCGGGCTCTAGTGTGAATTGAGCTTTTGAATTGAGTCTTTTTTCCTTGATGCTAGTTTCCCAAATTGCCTGTCCTTCTAATCATAACACATTTATTAAATCCAGCGCAGATTCACATAACATCACAAATACTTCACATAAAATTAATTCCATGCACTTTCTTTTTTTTTTAAATCAAGTCCGTGGGTTTTTTAACTCAGGACAAAGAGAAAAGCTGAAAGTGTGAAGAAAGAGGGGGGGGGGGAATAAAATAAAAATAAAAAATTCATGGCTACAAAAACAAAGACAATACTGAAAAAATGAATGTTAAATATTCTTCACACATGCAGAGGGAAGGCTTCTTTATACGTGCTGTTTGTACAGATTGGCTTAATGTATCATTTGTTTTTGATTTAAAAGACACAGGTGGAGATATTTAATATTTTTTAATGTTGAAAGATCTAGTTAAAAGACTGAAACCAACAATTAATGTTTCCAACCATGTATTTTTGTGTATCACGGCCAGATATATCTTCTCTCTGTGTGCCATAGAGCTCCATTGTTGTCAGAGACTGGGTAGCTCACCTGATAGAGCATGCGTTCATATACAGAGGCTCAGTCCTCGACATAGCGGTCATGGGTTCGATTCTGACCTGCGGCACTTTGCTGCATGACGTTCCCCCTTTCATGTCTAAAGCTGTCCTATCTCATAAATAGTCCCCAACAAAAGCTATTTACTCCTGTTTGAGTAATGTTTGATACAAAATTAAATGTCTTAGCTATTTTAGAAAAAAACACTGACTTAAAAACTATACTTTATAAATATGCCCATATTTATGACCCGTTTTAAAGATTTACAAGTTGTGTATGAATTAACAGGCGTGGGGTTAAGTGCCGCAGACAGGAAGAAAGCGGTCAGTATGCTTCAAACCAAGTACTTGTTATATCATTACACAGCCTTGATCGGTATTTCGAAATGGACAATCCAATGAGGACAGCTACTTTAATGAAAATTGGAAAGGTGTGCAGAGGGTCTCTGTCAAGCTGTTTTTATTCTTCACACATCTACTTCTATTACTTTGCACAACGTGAGAGCTGGTCCAAAAGTATGCGCTGTGTTCAATTCGTTGGCTCGAGACTACAAAGATGCGCAGAAGGCACCGAGTTTTTGGAAAGAAATCAAAGAAGCAGTGTGATAGAGCCAGAAGGAGGCAGGCTATGACCGCTGGCTTTTTGCTCCACCTTCAAGTGAAACGTAAACAGTGGTTGGACGAAACGTTGTACGAACTAATTATTTCAAGCATGCTCAACCCCAAATGCATTGTTGGCTTTGGTCTTTCCGTGGAATGAATAACTCCAGTGTTCTCCTTTTAAAGCGGGCCTGTGGAACGTTTGTTGAACAGCGGCCACTGCGGCCACAAGTGACTTTAACTGTGGGATTCAATGTTAAAACGTAATGTAACAAAAGGACAAACTGACTCTGTGATGTCAGATATACAGCAATACCTACAGTCCAATAACATCAGCCTCTATAAGCAACTGGTCATACAAAGTAAGATTGGAGCAGCAAATTCCCTGAGTGAATTATTTAGGAGTATGGTTTATTTCTTATGAATTCCAGTTTTCATTTCCAAGAGTAAGATAATTTGTTATTTATTTTCTTTTTTTCATAGCTTTATAGTGTTGCTTTACCTTTATATAATTAGATGTGTTAATTTATTTATTTATTTAAACAGAGAGAGATTAATTTTAAAAATGACGTCTGTGTGATATAAAGTATGTGTGCACGCGTATATGCATATAGGGGAATACATGCTCTAATATGGGGAGTTCTTGAATATTGATATGTTTGTGAGTGCAGGGTTGGCTGCCTCCAGTGGGACAGAGGTGTCGGTGGGCTGAGCAGAAGGAGACGGGAGCGGAGAAAGATGGAGGGGAAAGAGAGAGTCCCTCAGGCGTGTCCGGGCTCTGATGGCTCCCCTGACAACCTCCTCTGTAATGGTCTCCCTCTTTCTCTCTGAGTGCTGTGAAATTGCAGGCCGGCGCTCTACAGCTGAGGACTCCGAGGAGACAAACGGCCTTTTAATTCAGAGCGCAGAGAGGTGACGGAGAGGGAGGCCCTAAGGGAGGGCTACCAGTCAGACATCCATCATACTAACCTCTCCCTTGGGACTGGCCCTGCCAAAGAGAGGCCCTGGAGGTGGTCTTGAGAGTACATGTGTGTGAGCGCGTATGCATGCGCACACGTCTTTGGGGTTGGGGTGACACCGCATGCATGGAACGGCGGCTGGAGGGAAGGGAGGAGGAGAAGTCTGCTCAGGTGTCCATGCTGTCAAGGTGCAGAGTGGAGGGGGGTGGAGCAGTAAAGGTGGGAGGTGGTTTATTTTTTTAATTTTCTCTCCATGTTTCACATTTTATCTATGCACCTGCTTCTTTTCAGGTTTATATTTCTATCTTCTTCTTTTCCCTTTATGGCTTCATTTCACAGTGCACCGCAGCAACCACAAATAACAAGCTACTTCACCAGGAAGAAGGTTCTTTCTGCTGTTTAAAAAATACTTCCAAAAATTCAATTACTGCAAACACTAACCTTTGTTTCGGTCATCCTTCGGGCACGGATTCTGTGGGAGTCGGTACTGAAGGGACACCAAGGGTACACGGTTTGTGGATATTGCTCACAGCGTTTAAATGACTCTTTTTGCATTACAAACTAAAAAAAAGATTGACAGAGACACGGAGATATGCGGCTGCGGAGGTGTTTCATGAAGGCCTCTTAGCAAAGAAAGGGGACTGATGCTCAGATGTTGGTCCTTGAGAGATATGTGTTGTGATGGCCTGTATGCACGCAGAAAAGGGTTATACAAACAAAGCTTCTATCCTCTAGAATAAAAAAAAAGGAAGTGGTTTTATTGACTAAATAGTTGTACTAAATTCTGATTTGGAATCCTTGATGGATCCCCTTTCGTAACTTTCTGATCTTCATTTCAAGTGCTGAATAACAGCAATCCATCCTCCGCGCTTCGACCTGCGTAGAATACTCCTTTTTAGAAATATTTTGTCAGAAGGCAACAGAGAGGATTTATCTCCGAGCACGTAAAATATCTGAATTCCAGAAATGGGAGCTTTACTTTGAAATGTTAGAGAATGCAAGGAAGTTCCTTGTGTTTTTATTAAGAAATGTGTTACTGTGGTATCAACAGAAGACTCTTAATAAAAGTCTGATCAGCCATTAGTTAAGTGACGTAAATCAGATGAATACATCCGTCAGTGTTTTATTTAATTATGGCTCGTTGACGCTGTTTTAAAAGACTGTGAAATTGTCTGATTGGTGTGTTTAAACATTAGATTCACCCAATATTATCATGTGTCATGTGTTGCTCCACCTGAAGAGCTCCTCTTTATAAGTGTGGTGTACAAACCTCTGCAGACTGACATAAGTCTACAAAACCTGAAGAACCCCATCTGGACAAAGGGAAATAGAGATATAAAGTCCTTTAACGGAAAGGGTGTAAAAGTGTTTTGAAGAATTGATTGTGGTCCCTATAGGAGGATGCCAGGGCCAAGGCCACAGTGTAGGCAGTTTTGTTACCAGTTTGTCAGAATCCATTTGAGATACGCATGTTTCTTCAGATGCTATGTGTGATCATGTAAGGGAGGATTTCCCATTGAAAGGAGAAAAGCCTGTGGCTGTCCTTGGTGCTTCTTTCCTTCTTTAGAACCACGGACAGCTCCTGCATTTTTCTCCAGGTGAGTGTCTCGCTCTGTGGGTGACGTTGGGTGTACACAGCACAGCAAAAGCAAACAGAATTTTTCTTTTCTTTTGCACAATGTGATGTGGCTACATTCAAACAAGAGCATTTGCCTCACATGCTCTTTTTCCCACCGTTTCCCTCCTGAACACCCCCCCCCCCTCCCCTTTTTTGTCTCCCTTGTTTTACAGGCTAAAGGGCGCTGTGTTAGGAGCTCGGATAATTGGGGAAAGCTCATCCAGCCTTGTCTGTACAAAGGCCCGCAATACACAGGTTAAACCACTGATACCTGAGGATAAATCCACACTTGGGTGTAATTTTGATAGGAAAACACTAATTAAACCGGAGCTGAGAGGTGTGGAGACTTTTCTAATGGTTCTATCAATGTTACATTTAAAGGTGTGAGAACACAGGATACATTACAGTCAGGAAAACAAACAGCCATTAGTTTGGAAGTGAGACAAAAAGAAAGAGATGCGTAGAGCTAAGGTGGCCATTGTTTGTAAAGTTGATGGTTCCATGCCTGGCTTCTCCTGTCCAACACTGTGCCCTTAAGCAATACATGGACTCATTTTTGACGTTAAGTGTCAGTTTAACAGTTGTTAGGTCAAGCAAAAATATCGGCCAAATTAATGCAATTTCAAAAATAAACAATTATTCAGTTTATTTTGATCTAGATTTTATCTGGCAACTGATCATAATGATCTGACAATGATAGATAAGAGAGAGAGAGACATAGATAAGACTAAATGTTAATGTATTGTCCATTTAGCTTCGTAATGCTAAAAGGCTTGTTGTTTATCTGGTCCTCTCTAAATGTTGTCTCGGATGACCTATAATCGTGTAAAATGAGTCAAAATTCACACCTAATGCCATTACCATGAATAATCATTAAAGAAGAAATAATGCTTCTCACACATCCACTAACATGAATTAGCGTATTGCATGTTTGCTTAACTGCAAACTAACAAAACGAGGCTGTTCGGTAAATATTGAAATTCGCTTCGATTGGCGGCCACTCTGTTAAAGCACCGGGCGGCCTGGCTCTCCCTATTGATGAGCCAGACCTAATCCAACGCATTTCCCTGTAAATAGCTTTCTGCATGAGAAAAGGCCCGCGGCCCCTCCTCTGCAGCCCTGCACGGCCACAGTGTGATGCAGGAGCGTTTTGTCACCAGGCCATTATAGGGCTGTGTAGCATTAGCCCCTTGTTCGGCTACTCCCACTCACATCGCATCTATTCGCATTCATGTCAGTGACAGCGCCGTGCCATTTAAACGCGTCTCCCCTAGCCTGTTGAACAGGTATCACCTAGACTTCGTCGTGTTTTGTGGACTTCTAGATCCGATCAGCAATGTCGCAGGGTGCTTCCAGAGACGCTCACAACGCCAGTGTTGTCTCAATGAAGCACCATGAAACCTTCAAGCTGGCCTCTGTCTGAAACACCCAGCATCCTCTCGGCCCTGGGATTTCTGTCTATACGGTGTGTGTGATTCAGGTTCGCTTGAAGGCTACAGCTATAAACGTGTAACCATGACAACTGTGTTCTGATTGGCTCTGCCGGCACGGGAATTAACGAGAGCGTCATCCAATGTGAGCGCAGGGTGCGCGTGGCGCTGGCAAAACCTCGTGATAACGCAGGCACAGTGATGCGAAAGTGGCGGCGTGAGACGAGCCTGGAGGAAATGACTGGACCCAAAACAAAGCATGAGCGAGGGATAAAATATTAGAAATTAACACGTGTGTATAATGATATTTTAACAGTTGCGCGCGTTAGGAAAACATGCCCGGTTTGTCCATTACGCAGTGCATCAGCTGGCGCGGCTGAATTCTCTCCTCTCCTCTGGATTGTGGATTGTGACAAGTGCCAGGACAGCGAGCAGACAGGAGCAGGACTACAACACTTCCCGGGGATTGTCACTCCGCCGCCTGTGAACGGGAGGTTCCTCCACTTTTCGCCTGACAGCACACCCTCCCGGAGCCAAGACGTTGTTCCGCGTAGACCCGGGTTGCCCCAGTCCGAGCAGCGCAGTCCGTAGGTCGGCACTCGGCGCCCTGCAGGCCGGAGACATGATGGTCCACTGTGCCGGGTGCGAGCGGCCCATCCTGGACCGGTTCCTCCTCAACGTGCTGGACAGAGCCTGGCACGCCAAGTGCGTCCAGTGCTGCGAGTGCAACTGCAACCTCACCGAGAAGTGCTTCTCCAGGGACGGGAAGCTCTATTGCAAAACGGACTTTTTCAGGTAACAGAGAGTCTGGATTCAGAGCTCTGATTCTTCACAACAATAAGCGTCACACTGTAAGGTTAGGGCAAACTTTTCACGGATGCTTCATTCATAAAAATGTAGACATAAATCAAAGACCACGTAGACCACAAAGTCAGGCCTTAACTTAAATCCTATGTGCACAGGGGTCAAAATATGAAGAGGTCATAGGTTAAACTGTTAAGCCAACCCAGCAGGTTTTTAAAATAAAAAGTTACCATGCAGAATAAATGTAAAAGTCTAACTGATAACTCATTTAGTTAAAAAATAGATTATTTCATTCGTCTATAAATGAAATATTGGTTACAATGTGGCATTTAAATATGGCCTTTACAATAAAACGACTGCAATATAATTTCATTTTGCAGCCACGTGTACCCTGTGCTGAACATTATTATCTATTTTCCAGATCAGACAACACTTTTTCAACCAGCCCTTAGACTATTAACCGGGGCACAATTCCTAAAAAAAGTGTCTCGGGTACTCCAGTGATGAGTGACGCCTTGTTTGTCCCGTCGCGCTCTCTTAGCATCATTTTCATTCGTATGTGTCAGTTATTTTCTCCCAAATTGTCTAATGACATGTAAGACACATTAGCCTTTTGTCATGACGCGCTATTATTGGCCTCGCGCGGCCTTGGCCATCATATTAGCGCGGGTCCCATCAAGCGGTGGATTTAAATGTTCAGCCATTAGCCAGGCGAAACAGTAATCACCCTAATATGTCCATTTGTTGTGTAAGTAGAGTTGTGCCCTTTCGCTGGGGGGGGGGGGGGGGGGGG